>NC_136496.1:72152298-72399798 GCF_053919585.1 Euprymna scolopes
ACTTGATTTTGATTGGCTGAAATAGTGGGTGAATGTCTGGCATCCAGTAGGATGCCCCAGCCCCATTATAAAAAAAAAAAAAAAAAAAAAAAAACGATTAGAAAATTAAAGCATGAGGAAAAAAACTACTTGAGATATTTACGCGGCAAACCAAATGTAAGACAAATACAAACAATTACATTTAAGGAGATGGTTAGAACCTTAAAAAGATCTCTCGGTTAGAATGTACGAGATAGTTGGTGAATCAAGTAAGATGCCTCATCCACAGCTATAAAAGAACAAAAAACTGCAATCTATGGCATAATCATGTTGACACACCAGTTCTTGTTAGATTATCAAAGTTAAGCTACGTGGAACTTGGCCAGTATCAGATGAGTGA
This sequence comes from Euprymna scolopes, assembly GCF_053919585.1. Lineage (NCBI taxonomy): Eukaryota > Metazoa > Mollusca > Cephalopoda > Sepiida > Sepiolidae > Euprymna > Euprymna scolopes. The sequence goes on from NC_136496.1 coordinate 72,152,678, forward strand.
CCATTTGGGAATGCTATGAGCTGAATATTGTCAATTTTATATTCCCTGTGAACTTCCTCCTTTGAGGAAGTCAACAGAGCTTGACTAGGGCTAATACCACAGCAGGTATTACTGGCTCATACATCTATTATAGAAAAGAGAGATGTCTGTTAGTGTGAATATATATGTGTGTGTGTTTGTATGTCTCACTAAAACTTGAAATCCAAATCGGATACGTATGATTCTAGTATTTAAAGGACATGGACTCAACTGATGCATATGTAACATTTAGAACAAAATATTCATTTTTTTTTCTACCTTAACAACTGCAGAATCTGATGGGGGAGGGTTACATAAAATCATCTCTTTCTAAACAACAACTAAACAGATGAGGATAATAGTCCGCAATAAATAAAAAAAAAAAAATTAATTGAAAACATACTTTTTTTTTGTCCTTACACACTTATGCGGTTTGCTGAATTTTTTTTCTTTTTACACATAGTAATGCATAAAACTATTTTAATTTGAAAATACTATTTAAAAATTAGCATGTTATAATAAGTCCATACACAAAGAAATAATTGATATTAAAGCTTTTTTTAATGATTTTATGAATATTTGTTGAAAAGTGAATTTAGGACGCTGAAAACATACTTTTTTTTTTTTTCGATGTGTTCAAACAACTACGTTTCTTTGCTATGTCTTATCTGGCCCAGGCAACACCGAATACCCTTGCTAGTACATATATAAAGCTGTTTTTAAAGGAATTAAGTTATATTTAAATTAGTTTCAATAACAGTAAAAACTTAAAACATTCAATGATAGCATTTAAAATCCCCTTCAATTGTATCAGGTATTACTTACTAGGGCCCAATTAATAAATTGCAATTATTACTTATTGGGGATGAAATTGAAAACAAAGAATTATACCAAGATCAAACAACTTTTCTCGCGTAAAATTTATGAGGATCTATGTAAGATTTCCGTAGATATAATAAAAAAAAAATTGTCAATCTTTAGCCTTTTACCTATTATGTAAATACATGATAGATAAAAGGCTACAGATTGACATTTTCACTCCTAGGCAAAATGCCAATTAATATCTATGTAATCGCATCAGTTTTATTAGACGTCTGATACGATGCTAGTTACATCTGCCCGTGAGCAGAGGTATAATTTTCACTTGTGTTTGTACATTTACTAGGTAAGTTGGCAGACAAGACAAATAAAAATGTTGCTGTGGATTCAGAGAAAGATGGTGATCCAGAATTTTTTTTTTTCAAAAAGGATAATAAATCTAGCATTTATCAATCTACTAGCGGGAAGACCCAACATTGCTCGGGATTAAATGAGGATTACTACTGTATATTTTTTTTATCACATTGTACTATATCCTTTGTTTTTATTGAGCTCTCTTCCCATTTTGCCACTCCTAATATAGTCAGAAGAAGCCACAATGTTGGAAAACTGAATTCATGTTTAATGCATTTGGTTTATATTTCATTAAAATTGGAACCGTGCGTATTTGAAGTTTAAAAGAGTTCTGTTCCCATCGGTCACTTACAGATGAGGACGTATAAATTCGGCACATAGAGGTTAATAGAGATTCAGGACCATTTCTATGTCTTACCCAGAAAATGTTACATAAGAATTTTAGGTTTTATGTAGATTCTCTAAACCTTTCTTTCTATAAATATCACAAATATCATACATGCATACAAATATTGAATTTTTTTTTTTTATATATCTCTACTATTATATAAAAGAAACTGTGTGTATGTGAGTTTGTTCCCTATGGACTCAAAAACATCTGTCGATTATTTTTAAAAATGTCATATGAAGGTACCTGATGTGTTGGAGTGTTCTTACGTAGGTTTTGTATCGGAATGCATCTGATAAGCATCGAAAATCGATAATCAAAAAAAAAAAAAAAAATCTGATTAAAGAAGGAAGTTTGATTTTGACCGAAGTTAACACTTTTATACAACCTAACATCACAAGTGCATTTGAGAAGTTTTATCACAGTACAAGCAGAAAGACCCAGCCTATAAAATCAACTGTAGATTCTTTTATAAGACAGTGGCACATTCAAAGTGACTGTTTTCTTTTAGAGCACAATTGCAACATGATACTTGATACTTTACAGATAATTTTATAAATCAACAGTAGATTCTCTACAGAGCAATATAGACTAGAATATATTGTGGATTAAGTCACTGTGGGGAGGAATGTGAAGCTATATCCGGTCCACTAACAAGAGCAGGGAATCAATAAATTTGATTAAAAAAAAAAAAAAAAAAAAAAAAAAAAAGGGAAATTTTACCAATTTCAATACCAATAAAAGTACGAGATGGAATATTTGTTGATCCTCATTTAATACTGGACGTGTGTGGGTGTGGTGAAATCAAAGGAGATGCAATGTTTATCTAAACTTCGATCTAATATAAATCCCAAGTATTTATATATATTTTAATCCCAACCAAATAAAAAAAGCTCAATACTCAAATAATAGAGAGTAGAGCTTGTTATAAGAGGAAAGAAATTATAAGTAAGTTGAAATTTACAATCTAATTTATTGTTCGACTGAATACTAAAAAACTTACAAAATCCTTATTTTGTGGAGTTTGAAAGAATGCTATTCTTCTAATCAGAGGACAGAAAAAAAATCATCAAATTATATTTTTAGCAATGCTAGACTCGCTGGTTACAAATGAAACTGCAATTTATTATAAAAAAAAAAAAAAAAAAAGTTCGTTTTTATTTTGCAACTTATGGCTATAATAAATTGCAGTTTCATTTAATGCCATAACCAGCAAATTCTAGCATTGCTACAAATATAATTTACTGATTTCTTTCTGTTCCTTGATGAGAAAAATAGCATTCTTGGAAATTCTGCAGAATAAGGACTTTGTAAATTGCTTTTTTTTTTTTAATATTCAGTTGAACAATAAATTTGATTGTAAATTTTAACTTAGTTTTAGTTTCTTATATATATATATATATATATATATATATATGAGAGAGAAAGTAGATGTTTATAAATATAAATCTGTGCATATTCCCTATAGAAAAAGAGAGGTTAGAGAATCTACATAAAAACTTTATATGTAAAATTTTCCAATGAGGAGAACCGTGACCTGCATAAATACAAAACCTAGCCACCAAACAATGTCACACCTGAGGTTCAAGTAAACAAATCGGTTGAACAATCACTGTCTGTAATGAATGGAAGCTTTTTACAAAAAAAAAAAAAAAATAAATCAGAAAACTTGAAAACTTGCATTGAAAAAAGAGTAAAATAAGAAATACGATTTATACTGAAACCAAACTTATCCATTATTAATTAAAAGAAAGAAAGAAAAATGAGAATTAATTCAAAATGAAAAAGTTGGTGTTTCTCCAAAACAACATTCTGTTGTTTCATGGATTTAAAAGACTAAAACTCATTTAGTATTTACTTAAAAATTTTCATTAAAAAAAAAAAAAAAAAAAAAAAAAAAAAAACGGAACACAATTCGATTTATACTGAAACTGAAATTTATTCAATATAAATTTAGAAGCAAAAATAAAAATTATGTAAAATTATGAATGTTTGAAGTAAGAGAATCAAATTATGAATTTAGGGAATAAACAAACGATACTTAAATTAAAATAAAACGATAAATAATTTTTTAATGAAAACGATTTAAATTAAAAAAAAAAATTAAATACAAAGTTACTAGTGCAGAAATATTTTTAAATCAAAATTATTTAAAAAATGTTGGATAATGGGTCACTAAATAATGTTATTATTTCAGCACTGCTCATATTCGCATAAATACCAAAAACCGATTGAATTTTGTAAGTGTTATAAAATTTGTTGATGCAAAAATTTCATATTTGAGAATATATATTATTTCAGTTTACACATTTTAAATTGAAATGTTTAAGTTTCTAGACTTATACTTTTGAACGAAGATAAACATTACTTTTTATTATTATACAAAAAAAAGAAGCTTCCTCACAAAATAATAAACTCAAAACATTTTTATACAACAAAAAATCTTAATAAATTTAATAAATTTAAAAATGAACAAGTTAAACTAAATGAGACTAAACGTATGCTTCCTTTACTGACTCCCGATATTGAAACTAAAATTCTCTCCAAAATAAACGAATAATACAATGAAAATTTTTCTTTATTAACAGAACAGACAGGAAAAAAAAAATCTGTAAAAATCTAACAAATTTAAAAACTAAAAAAATTTTTTTTTTTTAATGTAATTTTCAACTTTCTGACCAAAAATTCATTATTTTTAAAAAATGTTATAAAAAAATTATACAGTTAAAATAGAAATACACATGAAAAAAATGGAAAATGCTTAAAATATCTCAAATGCATACATAGGAGTTTATAATCTAAGAAATAATATTTAAATTTTTAAATCTGACTAAAAATAAAAAAGTTAGGACTATTTTTGTGCCTCACACATTTGGATATATTCCCTCTAGAAGACAATATGCGTTTCATCACATTTTTTACAATATTTTTTCAGTGCTATATCTTCATTAAAACACAAGATTAAGCAATGAAATTGGCCATATAAATGTATTTTTGTGCAAGAAATCCAAATATGGCCCTGAAAATCTCCAGAAATTAATGATTTCCAAGTAATCTGTAGTAAATGCACCTAAATATGCTGCAATGCCATAAAAATTCTTATAGCTGAACCAAATATTACTTCATAAACTTCTAGATTATGAGTTTCATGAAAACTCTGTAGTCAACAATTTCTCAGTGGAATTTTCAAGCATCTCTTATCACGCTCATTTGTTGCTAATGCCCCATTGTCATTTGAATGCACTTCTCTCCAACAATATTCATATTTGTTTTTGCCATTTGTTTAGCTATCCTGAATACTTGATACCTTTGTAATACATCTGAAAACTTTACTTGCTCAGCCTCTTTCTTGGATTAGTATATTGCTCTTCTTTCTTCCACATTTGTCCTCCAGATGCACATCCTTATTCACTAAACCTTTTTATCCACCGACTCCTACACTTCTGCTTTTCTTTGATACACTTCAACATTATCTTAAAATTAGTTATAATTTTATAACAATTTGGTTAAATAAAGAATTTAATGAACAAATAATATTGTAATAATTGCATTTTACTTTCAAAATCCTATTTAAGATAATACTTTGGTCAAAAATAAATTTTAAAAAAGCTGCATAGTTAAAAGAAAAAACAAGAATGAAAGTAAAGAACCTCAGACAATGTTGGATATACACAGCTAGTTTATTTAATTTATAAAATGCAAACATCTAGCCACTGTTGTAGTCAAACTTCATAGTATAACTGGATGAGGGGGGGATTATCAGAAATACCGCCCTTCTGACTCAAGCCCATGAAATCTGAGTTGGCTCAGTCAGTGACCTGCAAAAGCAGTTCCCATTTTTGCAATCACAACTCCATCAGAAATCTGATAACACTGGAGGTACGCAATAGAACCCCGGCAAATTTGTTGCTCAATGTTGGACACTCACCAACTTAACCAAACAAGTGATATACCAATTACTCAGTATGATACAGGAGAGCTCAAAAGCAAACCACAGCTGAAGCAGTTTCAGCCAACTTAACCAAATATAAAATGTTTAAATTATCCATGATGTAAGAGAGTTTCTTTAGTTAACAGTGTTACCTGTCACAACTAGATTCCAGAACAAATAACCCATAAATCAATCGGGTATAAAAGATGTAATATGTCATTTACCATAAGGATTTAAGAGTCCAAATATGTGTATATGTAAATGGAGTCTTTCCCCATAAATATCTGATCTAATTCTTATTAGAAACATTTTGGGGAAACCAATTCTAACACTAGAATCTTTGGATCTATACAATATGATGACTTGTATAAATGATCAGTCACAAAATCATTTCAAGTATTCAATAAATATTAAATATTCAATGTTACGTGTAAGAAAATTACTAGTTTGCTACATTGCAAACCTAAATTAAAATCATACGAGCAAGGAGAAAATTCTATGTTATCTTTAATTTATTTTTTCAAAAACTAAAGAAAAAAGAATCCTGATTGATAACATTTTTTTTCAATTTTCTTATCCGTTTGTTCAAACTGGGGATGGAGCATCCTATTGGATGCCAAACATTCACCTGCTACCTAATATATTCCAACTGAAAAATCTTTTTAAGATTCTAACCATCCCTTTAAGTGCAATTGTTTTAATCTCTTTTTTTACACTTGGTTCACCAGATATATTTGCCAGGTAGTTTATGAAATTCCTTTTCATGAGTCCAGTTGCTCCTATAATTACTCGAATGACAGATCTTCCCAAGATTCCAGTTTCTTTTCTAATCATACATAAGACCTTGGTTATTTTGTTATCTTATCCTGCTCAGCTCTGTTTAACCCAGCATCATTGGAGGACACTAACTTCTAAGGTTGTTTCTTTCTCCTTGTCCCATAAATAATGTCATGCATAAAAATGTGCACAGTTAAATAAAAAGGCTATTCGGAACACCTTTACAGGCAAAACTCCAGATTAATCAGTTGGAAATGTCTTGAAAAATAAAAACACTCCTATATGAATAAAGTCTGAAAATTGGCACACACTAACTGGCAAATCATGCAATCCGTCATTTAAATAAGAATGGGAGGGAACGTTATTAAAAAAAAATGGCAGGGCAATGACAAGCATACATTCTCTAACTAAGCTAAAAATTGAAAACAGTTTAAAAAAAATAAAAATAAAAAAGATAAAAATCTAAAGTCTTTTACTAGCCTATATCGAAATGCCACTCAAGATTAGCTTCTTCTATAGTCCACAGATGCAAAACTTTTATTTTTGCGAAATTTCCACAGAAGAGAGCTTCATTCTTTCAGATGTAATCTTGATCTTCAACTAGTATTTGAAGAATATGACAAGGATAAAAAGTAAAAGACTCCCCCCGCTCCATAACACTGCTTCCACGTCTCATCCAAACCAGGACTCCTAATACTAATTTTTTTTTCACTCCCAAATAAAGCAATATTCCCAATTGAAATGTAAAGGCTACTATTTGGAATCATGTCTAATAGGGAACTGTGGGGAGCTGAGCAGCAAGATGTCTATTTACATTACATTTAAACTTCAGCAGGTTAGTACAGTAATGGAAGCAGGAAACAGGAAGGAATACCAAAGTCTAGCAGTCCAAGGAAAGAAACTATTAGAATAGAAGGCTTTCCTGCATTTAGAGAAATTAACAGAGGTTCGAGATTTTGCTGCTTGTCGGGATAGTTGGGAGTGTGTACATCTAAGGGGCATAAAGTTGTCCAGCATGCCAATAGTGTCTTGTTCAACTCATTCAGCAAATGATGGTGTAATGGAAGCAAGCAGGCCCAATGGATGCTTCCCAGTCACTGCATCAAACATCACTCCAAGATTATAAAAACGAGCTTAATAAGTGTGTGTGTATGGGGGGGGGGGATTATAATTAATAAATTAATTATAAATAATAAGGGCATTTTTATAGTCTTCTGGTATAAAGCATCTCCTGTAAGCAGCATATATTCACCTGCTAAAGATTTTGAAGCATTCATGCTCTATGAAACTGATCTCAGACCTTGGCCATTTTTACTCATTAACCAGTGCCATTATCTAAGGTTGCTCCTCTAAACTCAACATACAGAGAAATAGTTGTTGGGGAAAGCCATTGTGGTGGCCCTCGTCCACAGTGTCAACATCCAAGAGGAAGGATAATTTTGATAAGAGCTCTAGAAGGAGAAAGGTGAACAAAATACGGGTAAGGGGGGGTCCTATATTGAAATGATTTTAGAGTTCTGCTATGATGATAGGGAAGAAAAATTAAATGCTTCATTAACACAGCTAATCATTTGGTGTTGGGAAAGTTTTCTCGGTCCTTTCAACCTTAGAATATTTCAAGAGGATTTTAGTTGATTTCAAATTTATGCACCAGTTCTAGTGCAACTTTAAAACTCTACGTGTGTGTGTGTGTGTGTGTGTTGGGTCAAATGACATACTGCCTCCCCTCTTCGCCAGGTTAAAATGTACTCGTTTTTCTTTATATGTTATTTTCCTGATTTGCAGGAAGACTTCTGGGGGGGGGGGTTCCTAACTTTTGGGGGCGATTGTATGGGTGTAATAAGAGAGGAGACGGTTAGAGCATGTGAAAAGGATGAAGTTTCTTTATGGTGAAAATGGGAAAATAAGTTAGGGAAATGAGAGTACAGGGGCTGGTTGAAGAGATGGAGATTAAAAAATGTGAATGTCCTACTAAAGTGGCAACCATGGTAATGAAATGAATATTAACTTCTTGGATTATTCAGACTGCCATTCTTATCTTTAATATTATTCTCATGTTTATGCTGATGTAACTGCCAACATTTAACAATGTGACTTCTAAACTACCCTATATCTGCCCAGGTCTTTATCCCTCTTTCTCTTAAAGCCATTCTTATCACTTCCTCCCATGTTCCCCTTGGCCTTCCCCTGTGAACTGGACCTCATACCTTAACTGATGCAAGAATTACCATCCATTCTTTCAATGTGACCATACCATCTAAGTCTCTTGTTCTGCTGCTCAGATTTAATCTTCCTCTGAAGTCATCAGAACTAAGGCAGTCTTTGAGACTCAAACTGCACATCCATCATATCTTTGTCATATCAATCCAGTCTTTACAATCTTCTTCAGTGGATGAAAAGACATTCCAGATAAAGTACACTTTTCCTTTTAAGATTCGTAAGGGTTTGAATGCATAGTTCTAAGGAATTAATTAGCACATCTTTGTTTCTGAAATTTTAAGATGAGGATTGATTATTTGTATTCTTGTTGAATTCTTGGATCAAAAAATTAAAATGAATGCCAATGTTATATTGTTAGTTCCCAGAAAACACCGGAAAGTAACCTAAACGATTATTATGATGATTGTTTCATAGTCTCTATGGGCCACCAAAAAGACACCAGCCATGGTAGATTAAAAATCCCCCCCCCCCGAAAATGTATTAAAAATACAAGACAAACTTCAAAAACATAACAAAAGGAAAATAACCAGAAAAACAAAAAAAAAAAGCAGCAATCACAACAATAGTCACAAATAACAAAATATATTTTTTAGCATAAAGAAAAAAATATCAAAACGTACAAAATCCAGGTCTTGTTTGTGAATGGCAGGTTTTAAGTAACAGTGCATTCAATTATCTCCACTTGAATTTTTAGCATGGCATAGATCTTATTTATACAGCAAAACAAGCCAACACCATCTGAACAACTCAGTTGACCCAAACTGATTCATGTATGCTAATTTGTCTCCCCCTTCTCTGCATAATGATCATCAGATTAAATAGATATACCGTTTACAGTTCCGTTGGGGGATAGTTATTATACAATGCAACACAATGGAGTGTACAATATCTCCACTGGAAAATCTGTAAAAACGCTGAATATCCAGTGTAGCAGTAAATTACAGGAGCTTGATATACCAGAAAGAACAGTTGGAAAGAAGTCATACACCATTCATTATGACTATGAAGTTCCTACAGCTACAGACCTAGAAAATGGAACTATTAAGCCTGATATAGTGATATGGGACAAGAGGAATAAAGTAGTAACCATATTTGATGTAACTGTCCCTAATGATGATGGCCTTAAATTTTTAACAAATAAGTATTTTTCTGGGTATTAAGCAAAAATATGCACACTTGCACATACAATAGTCACCACTTATAACAAAGAATCACATTGCTTAATACCTGGAAAAATACTTATATGCGGAAAATTTAAATGCGTTATTCGTTTTTGGCACACCCGAAAAATTTTTTTTTTTTTTTTTTTTACAAAGGAATCGCCACTTATCAAGGCTCAAAGATAAGGGTTAAAGAGTGTACAGTAGTCAAAGGGAAATTATCATAGTAATCATTAGAAGTGTAAATTTGGTAAATTGGATTACTCAAGAGGAACGACTAATCAAAAACTTGTTTATGTTGGACTTGAAAACGACCATATTGTAATCAGCTGGAAAGCAGGCAAACGGAAGACAGTTCCACAGGTGTGCAGTTCTAAGAAAGAAGCTTTGTTCATGGAATCTACGTTTAGGTTTAGGCACAGATAAAGAGTGGGGGAAATTATTGATAGTGTTTTCAACTAGACGAGTGTTTCCCGTGAATGTTTGGCAAGGGGGGGGGGACCATAGATTGAAGCTCAGACGAGCACTTGCCATGAAAATAATGATAAAGCAGAGACAGGCTCGCAACATCTCTTCTGTGAGAAAGAGGTTGCAGGGAAGAGAAAAGGGCATCCCCACTAGGCTACGAAGTCTATTTTGAACTGTTAAGGCAGGATAAGGTCTTTCTAACAGCTCCTTCCCAGAGCTGAAAGGGAGAAGATAACGAAATACCAAGGCCTTACAATATGAAAAGAAACTGATCTCCATCATTCGAGTTATTATAGGAACAACCGAATTCATGAAATATGAATATCATAAACTACCTGTGGAATATACCCAGTGAACCAAGTGCAAGAGAAATGCAAACAAATGAATGGTTAGAATCTTAAAAAGATCTCTTGGTTGGAGTGGCTGAAATTATGGGTGATTGTCTGACATCCGGTAGGATGCTTCGTCTGTATGAAAAACAAAATAAGGAAATTGAAACAATATATTTTGCCAATGTAATAATAGAAACAGTATAATTAACATCACAAAGCTATTTTAGTTAAAAGTATAAACTGCCCCAAATGAACTTCACAATGAGATGACCATGAAAGATACAAAAAGTCAGTTCTTAATCATAGGAATCGAAAGGTTCCCTTTTATGGCGAGAATAGCAAATTTTAAAGAATAATACATAAGATATGTCATCATCCCGATTTGGATCACCTCCACTTTAATTTCTAATGAGGTATAGGTCTTATCAATACAATAAAAACAGCATCTCAACCCCTCAACCAACCCAACCTCATTCATCTATGTTAATTTGCCCCCTCCCCCGCCTAATAATCAGATTAAAGAGATATACTGTTTATCATACTTAATAAAATACAGGATGTTTAGAAAATCGATGTCATAACTTTGGGACTATGTTTTATACGTGTGAAGGGATCTGTGTGGTGGGCGGTGTTGCTTTTGTAATAGTTAAGAGTTCCTTCTGGATTATCTTTTAGAAATACTAGATGCTGCATGTAAGAACTGCAAAAACCTAGCGTCCTCATTACTCTTTAACAGGATATACATGGGCCTGGGGATCGCTTGTAAACTTGATATTCTCATGAAACTTCCTCCTTTGAGAAAAGCTGGCTCAACCCGCTCAGGATGAATGCCACTGACTTTCTATATGTATGAAGGTGTGCGTGTGAGTGTGTGAGGGAGTACCTTTGCAGCAGAACTCCAGTAATTGTTTGATTTCCTTTGTACTCCATTTCTTTTCTACCACACTCGTATGTTAATTCAGAGACAATAAAGTAATACTGACGTGTACTTGCTTAATATACACTGATAACATATGATGTATACTTATACCAGTATAGTTTATTATGCTATACTTATTAGAATATTTTATTTAGCTACCTTCGGTTGCTTCAACTGGGCACCATGTTTGATAGAAAAAAATAAACACCGATTTAATGTTTCCTGGATACGATTCAACTTTTTATAAATTATATTTAAAATCATCGATTCTTCACATTTGGATGCTTCAGACTACTTATCGTGAGTGTGATTTTCATGTTGCAGTCGATGTAACCATTGACCTTAATGGAATCTGCACGGAGTTTCAATTTATTTAATCCGCAGAGGTAGCATGATCTCATTTCGTCAGTCATGATTGGGTAGAAGTTCTAAGTAATTCAAAGTAGGTATTTTGAATGTCACCTGCACTGAGGATTGAACCTTCAAACTCCAGAAGAGTAACTTTACAACTGAATTTTATTAAGTACTTTATTCACTACGCCATGGGTCCTTGTGATCTGAGTTCAATAAGATAGACCTGAAAAAGGTTGGAGGTTACATAGACCGAAACGTTGTGAAAATTACGCTCAAGATGAGAACAGTAGTTCAAAGAATCTAAATAATATGAAATTACTTTTTGTCCCATGCGATTATTTCAATACTAATAACAGGATTTTAAGTAACAATAAATTGAAATAATGAAGCTTATGACCCAGCGGATGTTTTAGTGATATTTATATCCATGTTTGGTGTATGGAAATGCAAAAAATAAATAACGATTTACTAAACAACGTTTTATTTACTGGATATTTTTCCGGTACAAGGACCCAGGTTTGCTCAGCTGGGCAAACTTGGGTTTTTGTCAATTAAAAAGGTGGCAGTTAGAGCCGAGATTCAGAAATTCCTTTTAGTGTTCTATAAGTTTGTGATCAGTGTGTGTGTATCTGACCTGGCAAGGCCGCAGGGGAGGTAATCAAAGCAGCAAAACTGAAGCTGGCCTGCAGGACACTATATACAAATATAGGCAAATTTGGGCATATTTTATTGGTTTGAAAATATACATTCTTTTTTAACAATTGTCATAAAATTTTAACTATAGAATAGTATTATAATTAAAAAAAACAAAACTTTTCATGAAGTTTCGTCCCACAGAATCAAAGTTGAGCATTTCAATATTCAGTTACCAGTATAGATATATCCATATATAGATATAAAATTGCCAAAAATGTAGTATTAGTTCTAAATCTCAACGACTATTAATCAGAGTTTAACAAATGAAGGCTCATTGGAAAGGTAATGACCTAAATTGTGTAGTGGGCTATGTGACATTTGCCTTAAGATTGCACATTAAGGGGATCACCCAGAATGTATTTTTGGCACTTTTACAGCCATAAAATGTTTCAATCAGTCATTTGCTTTCCTAGTTTTGCATATGAATTACAAAATATATTTTCCCCAAATTTCTGGCCTTGATGGAGGGGAGACTAAAACTTGCTGCTATGGTTTCAAATGATCTGAAATAACAAGGGGAGACTTGATTCCAAATATTTCTCATGTTTATATATATATATATATATATATATATATATATATATATATATATAGAAGTGATACACAAATTACTGCTTAATAACCAGAAAAATACTTATTTGCGAAAAATTTAAATGCGATATTAGTTTTCAGCACACACGAAAACCTATAGAAGAGTTTTTTTAAGGTAGGTTTTGTGTTGGTCTACCAGACCATAATAAACACTACCCCTCAAAAAATAAAAAAATTTTTAAAAATTAAATTAAAATAAGAGACTACTCCCCTACAAAAATGGCGGCCATATTACGTTACTAGAAAAATGATCCCTCACTTTTTGAAACAATGTGCGACTTTAAAGGCAAATATCACATGGTCTACTATGCAATTCAGGTTGTTAGCTTTCCAACGGGCCTCATTTGTTAAATCCTGATCAATAGTTAAGATTTGGAACATATAAAATTGCCAAAAAAGGTGGTATATCTATATATGGATATATCTATACTAATAACCAAATTGAATATTGAAATGCTCATATCTTTGGTTCTATGGGGCGAAACATGAAAATTTTCAGTTTTTTGTTTTAAATTATAATACTATTCTAGAGTTAAAATTTTATGACAATTGGTGAAATAGAACGTATATTTTAAACCAATAAAATATACCTACATTTGTATATATAGTGTCCTGGTAGGCAGATTCGGTTTTGCTGCTTTGGTTGTCTCCCTTATGGCCTTGCCAGGCCACTTATATATATAAATAAATAAATGATCTCTGTGCACAGAACCGTCTCTACCAAACTACTCTGCTAATTTTTGGTCTAGAGAATTGAAACTTTATATAGGGGATTTGTACCGGTGGAAAAAATTTGATTTGGTTTTTAGCAAAAAAAAAAATAAATAAATAAATAAAAAAATAAAAACATAAAAAAAATAAATAAAAATAACTGATATGAGATCAAAATTGAAAAATTGAAGCTTAGCAGCCACAAGTTTACTTAATATCCTCCATGCATGCGCAAATATATATTTATACACTTAACTGCGTTAATTTTTAAGTTTTGATATCATCTATCCTTAGGTTATATAGTAGTGAATACCGCCAGAGAGCTAGTTTTGGTTTTGATTCTAGCAGATGGCACCCAAGTAATTATATAACTTGAAATCACTACTATATATTGGTACAATATCGGATAGAACAATAAAATAGTCGACCTAGAAAAGATAGCAGGATTCCATTTTCGTCCGATGAAAACCGGTTTCTCGTTTTTGTTACAGACCATCTACTCGTTGGTCTGTTCTGTACAAATCCCAACAACGATAGGAGCCTTCTATCATGTCTGAAAATGACAATGTTCAATGAGCGAGATCGAAGATGCGCCGCTATACAACTCATGCTCTCTACTGATCCAAGTTATGACAACAGGATCATTGCCAGCATTCTCAAAATGTATTGCTGGATTGCCACGAATAACAGGAACATGCCCAGGGTGATGTAAACAAAGTTTCTGGCCACGATTATGGTCATTGGTGTGGTTTCAAGTGAGGGCCACATCATGCCACCTCACACCTTCAAAGTCAGTTTGAAAGTCGACACCAAAGTGTACCTGGATGTGCTGGTGATCCCCTGGTGCAATCAGGTTACTGCTGGCAGACCCTGGGTGTGGCAACAGGATTCAGCACCAGCCCACAAATCCAAAGAGACCAATGCTTGGCTTCAGAAGGAGTACTATGACTGTATCCTTCTCTCACTGCCCCCCCTCTCCTCTCGACCTGACCCAGCTGGACTACTTTGTTTGGTCATACATTGAGAACATCACCAACATGACCTCCCACAACACCAAAGCCAGCCTGATTGCCGCCATTTGCCAAGTATTTGCCGAGCTTCCACTGGCGCTTGTGGAAAAGGCATGCTCCCAGTTCTAGATCCGTATCGAGGCGGTGATTGAGGCTGAAGGCAGCTACACTGAATAGATGTCAGCTCTACAACATAATCAAGTTATTTGAATTGATTTTTTTCAATAAGTTTTAAAATAAAACTGCAGTGTTGTTTGCTTTAGCGCAACAGTTTTATCATCCCCCCCCCCTGTATGATAATCAATAGAGAATTGGTTCTATAATAAAAAATACAAAATCTGTATAAATAGAAATACACTTAAGCGTATTTTATGATCAGGTGATGCCGAGTGGCGTGCTAGTAAATTATGTGAAAATAACTTTCGAGCGTGTAGGTTGGACATTAGTGTTAACATCAGTCAACATACGACCACTCACTTGCAATAATTACACTGCATTAAAGAAAAAGAGATGAGACATTTAGATGAATGGCATTTTTTTAAAAAATTATTCTGAATTTGTCAGCTGTGTAGATCACAGTGAACAGTCCAGGATTGTAGTTGCAGCATACTAGTAGGCCACCTGCTAGCAAGAACTGGGAATAGTTGATAAAGTTGGTAAATAAGGTGACAAAAAAAATAAATAAATAGAATAAAAGGTCAATGTGGCCTGGTTGTTCCACTGAAGACTTACCGGCAAACAGCTTTTTTTTTTTAAGAGTATTACCCCCCAACCTCCCATGTTAAGAACAGCTTTCGGAATAAACACCCCCAACCACCCCATGTTAGGAACTTTGGAATAAACACTTTCTGAAGATTAGTCTTCAGTAGGACAACCAGGCCACACTACCCAAAATAAATAAAAAGTGCAAAGGGATGGATGAACACCTTGCCCAAGGGTTCATATGCGGTTTCTTCATGTTCAGAGCGAGGGGGTAAAGGTTTACTTTAGGGTCCTAGACTATGTTATCAAATATTCAACATGGTGCCGTTACCATTAACGGTGCTTGTGCAAATTAGATTTCGAAAAACGCATTTCAGGTGAAAACACGACTACGTACTTACATGTTATGTCAAAATGAGAAAAATGATGCTTATACATTTACGTTACCGTTTTATATTTTAAATGGTGTCTTCAAATTTAATTCAAGTTTCACAATGTCATTATTAACATTGTTCATTGTTTTGCATGCTTTTAAAACAATTCTCTCTCCTTTTGTTACAGCCTATATAGCTGTACTTCTTGATGAATAAAGCCTTGTTCACAGGTTACCATTCGCCTTCCGTGTTGTCCTCACTACACACATTATCTTTATCAATTTCTTAGGTGGAAGTACAGAATGGTTACAAAACACCCTCCCTTTCCCATGTTAAGAAAGACTTTCAAAATAATAACGTTATTTCAGAACGGTAACAAATGCATAAGTACTGTAAAAATTGCAAAATTACGAAAAATGCTCCAGTAGATGTGTTAAATCTAGTTTTTACACAAAAAAAAAAAAAAAAAAAAATCATCCACAATAACAGTCAGAGATTTTGTATTTTGAAGTGGCGTGTTTTAATTGAAAGCAAAAAGGAAGGGGGGGGGAGGTAAATTAGTTTTGTCAAAATCATCAATTGAAGTTACCTCCCCTGGATTTTGAGAACAATTCCACATTAAAACATACGATAAAACTAAAATGGATTAATTTTATTTTTACTTGTAATTATTTTTCTACTGGATCATTTTTTGTAAATACAGTGTATGAAAAACACCCCAACCTCCCCATATTAAGAACAGCTTTTGGAATAATCCCACCTCTCTAACCTCGAAAGCCATTCTTAACATGGGGTGGTTCGGGGCGTTTATACTACGACGGGGCAGGCTGTAAAAAATGCCAAAGCAATTTATACTAATACGATATGACACGCAACTACATAATAGTGATTTTGGTAAACGTGTCCAATCGGGGTTGCCAGACTATGATAAATATTTGAAGCCAAATCTTCCAGACAAAAAGGCCAAATTGATAACTAGCCAAATTTTCACAAAAAAAAAAAAAAAAAAAAAAAAGAGTATGTGTGTAAATATAAACATTTATACATAGTTTTTTTTTTTATCTCCTTATTTTTTGTGTGTGATTGTGTATATTAATGTTTAAACCAACGCATTTCATATATATTTTATATTGAAGAGTTTGGCTCCCAAATATTTGCGTCCTTTTTATTAAGATTTTTTCCGAAAAAAAAGTAAAATAAAATAATTACGGAGGTTTATTTAATTATTTCATCTTTTCCATGCGATTTGATGACATCTATAGTTTTTCGGGTATTTTGAAAATGAATATCGCTAGCAGTGTCAGAAAATCGCCATTGAAAATGCAAGATAAAACTTGAATAATTAGACTTCTTTCAAAGCTTATAACTACTTAAAAAATATAATTCAAACCCTAATTTTTTTTTTTCAATAAAAGGAGCAAAGACCAAATTTTAAAATAACAGGTTTAATAGCAAAATATGCAATATTTGTTTTTTTAAATCTGTTTTCTTTAAAGATTTCAAGAAAATCAACGAATTTTAACTTACTTTGAATATAATATAAATTCCAAAAAATCATTTACCTATAAAAAATACTAATCAATGGGTACTTCCATTCTTCGTTGTTAAGAATTTATCCATATTTATATTTTATATTCCATGTCCTTTTTAAATAAAATACTTTTTTAAGCAAGGATTAAAAAATACCGCGACATCAGATGCTTCAGAACTGGAATAAAGGGAGACAAATGTCTCCTTTTATTAGAGTTGAGAACTTCAGTGGCCTTAAGCGCCAGAATTAATCTCCCTTTCTATTGCTGGCTGTAAACAAAAGTTAGTCAATATGGGCCACCATAACTTGAAAAATGATCACATTTCACTTATCAGTTTTTGCCGTTAAAAAAATTCCACTCAACCGATTTTTCATTATTTTTTTTATTATTCTCTTACAGAAATACATGAGTTTTTGATTTAATATATTTTATTTCTCCTTTATGGAGTGAATTTTTTTTTTAAATCTAAAAATAAAAAATAAAAAAATCATTGAATGAAGCAGAAAAAAATTGTAGGTATTCAATCTTTTCAGGATAAAATTTAAAAAAATGTGAGGTTTCACTTAAAATAAAAAACTTTTTTTTAATCAACGTGGTTTAAAAAAAAAAAAAAAAAGATTTTAAACTTTTGACTTTACAGGTAAATCTGCACAAAACTATTTTTGTCTTAAATTAGATTATTTTATTTATTGCTCTTTTATTTTCAATTTGTGATATATAATAATAATATTTTCATTTTAATAGACATTTCAAAATGAGGGGGGATGAACTTTAAAAAAAAAAACGTTTGCCTAGAATATTATATTCGGTTTATTGGAAAGAGCATAAAATTTCACATTAAACCTGCAAATATTGTAAAAATTAAACCCATAGAGAAATTTTGATAAATTTTTTTCAATTTAAAAATCTAACTCATAAAATTAAATTCATTACGTTAAAAAAAAAAAAAAAAAAAAAAAAAAAATGGCTGCATGAGCGCGTGCAGGCACTTTGTAAACACTGTTTTTAAAAAAATAAAGAATAATATTTCTATTATTTTTCAAAAAACTCAAGTTTATTTTGGAAGTATATTCCATAAAAAAATTAAACAAACCACTTTAAAAAGAGAAATTAAGAGTCTTGTATATTTTAATCGCAGTTTTGTGTTAAGGGTGTCAAAAATTCCCAAAAGATTTAGACACTTAGAATATCGACGACAAGCCAAACAATGCACGTGTACACGTTTTTCTTACGGCAAGATAATTTGTCAACGACAATTTTACGTGTTATTTGTTATCAGAATACCCGAAAACCTATCCATGTCGTCAAATAAAAGGTGAATGTGAAAGGCGGAAAGAAACAAAATTGATTTTTTTTTTTTAACATTGAACATTTTCTTTAATAATAGATAAAAAATGGCTATATTGAAGATGTTAACTCTGGACTAAATTGAAGAGATTAGCTCTCATATTTGCGTTTTTTTTTTTAATTATTAGTCTGAAAAAATACATAAATAAAATAAAAAATATAGAAGTTTATTTTAACAAAATAAAACAAACTTTTTGACAACTTTGTTTTTATTAAAAATATATTTTTTGTCAATTTGCAGTTCCTTCCACCATAACATTCGTCTTTTTCCTATGTAATAACGTCATGTAGGTATATGCAAAATGAATGCTGATACTCAAAATGTATAAACATTTTGACCCCTCCCTTTACTTACAAATTCACCAAAGATCAGGAAATTAATTTTAATGAAATTCTCAGTATTTATCAAATAATGATCACAGAATATAATGAACCAATTATTTTTATTTAAATTTTAGTGGAAGTGTCCTTTTAACTACTCTACACTCTTTAACCCTTATCTTTGAGTGGCATATCGGCCTTGATAAGTGGTGACGCCTATGTAAAAAACTTTTTTAAAAAAATGTATTTTCTTTGTGAGAAATTTCATTTACATTCGCCATCTCTTTTGTTTAGGCTGCCCACGCAGTTTGGTGGTCGGCCGTGATTGGTTAATCTTGAATGAGTCAAGTGAATTGCTTCGCACCCTTTTTGTATCATGCTTTTATTTTTTAGTCCAAGCAGGAACTCGGCAAGGGATGGACTTCAATTCAGCAGCTTCCACACATGAAAGGAACTATGTCAATTTCTTCATGTTGTATCACCAAACTGCTGATTAACAAAGGATCACATCTCTACAAGCAGAGACAATTTTATACAATACTAATTACAGGATGGCATTCATGAACATTTCTTTGTTTTATTTATCAAATATTGGATCTTATCTCAATTCAACTAGAGTCTCATGTGTCTCGCATTATGCCTAATTATAGGCGCCAACAAACCCACCGAGTCCACCATGAATATACATGGATCCTTTCGAGGAACAAAGAACTAACACTCCGAAAATAGGAGTTCATACTACCTGCTCTATGCTATAGAGGCAAAACTGGCCACAGTTTTGCAAATGGACAATACCAGAACCAATAAACTTTCATTGCTGTTACTTTGGAATAAATTTTGAGTTTGAAATGTATGGATTTTGTATTTGTGGATTCTTTTGCCTCTGCAGGGAGTAAATTGAGATGTGAGAAATAATTTCTTACATTCTCTTTTTTTGCAAAACAATTAGTTTTTTTTATATATAATTAGTGCAAATCCTTGATTTAAAACGAGCACATTCCCATTTTTTTTTTATATAATTTGATCAAATTATTGTTAAGTTTCAACGTAATTCTTAGAAACCATAGTTTGTTAACTCGAGAAAAAAAAAGTGGAATAAGATTTTTTTTCTGTTTCGTTAAATCAGAAAAGTATTTTTTTTATTTTGTTAAAGTCGAATTACTTAACTTCTGTCGCTAAAAACTAGTAAGACCTTGATGTTAAGTCAAGAGTTTTTTATGTGTTTGCACACATAAAAAAAGAAAAAATAAGGAATTCTTACATTTGAAATTGCGTTTAGATAATAATTTGACCTTGAAATTGGGGCTGTAAGTTACTAGCGTATTAAAATTGCATTTTTTTCAAATTAAAATCCCACGTGGATCATTTGTTTGTGATTAAATTGGAAAAAAAAAGTTTGGTTCAAATTCTGTAAACGTAAAAAAAAAAAAAATAAATAAAAATAGGAGTAAGAGAAACCGTTAATGATTTTTTTTTTTTTTTCCGTGATTTAAATGTTTAGATGTAAAAATCACACAAAATTTGAATATTCTATCTTCATGCATTAAATATTTAATTTAATTTTAAATTAATTGACCGATTTGAATTGAGATTACTAATGTTTGATTTGTGATTTTAATGCCATGTTTTAATGTTCACATTGAATTTATTTTGTGCTACTGTTGTCAGTTTTCAAAAATGATAATGCAATTGAAATTTTATTAAAAAAAGTAGTGGGAAAGGAAAGGGTTTAATTCCCCCCCCCCATTTTTTCAGGCACCCTTGGTGTCACTCGGAAATTTTGAGGTCGGTTATAAAAGTGTAGCTTGATTATATTCCTTAGAGCATTTGCCCTGATTTTGCGGGCGATTAATTGCTGACGGCAAATTTCGTTAGCATTGTTTATTGATTTATGATTACGATTCCGTTTTGGAATAATATTGGTGGTTTTCACCACCTTTAAATTTACAGATAATTATATCTCTGCTATTTTATTAATTGTTCTCTAGGGACGAAATATGGCCCTAAGGGGATTAATGACTAAATGGGAAGCCAAAAATCTTCGCATAAATAGTGTTGCGAAGTGGTTAGAAGTTAACCCTTCACCAGATATTTTAAGGTCCCGACAGACGGTAATTAGAGGTTGGTTAAAGGATCTGGACGATCTGTTAGACCTAGTTCTAATCAAGACTCCAGATGAGGAGAAATTGTATCTTTGTGAGATATCGGAAGGGTTTCTTTGAAAAGCAAAGAAAAATTGTTATCGTTGAAATTGAAATCAGATGCTCCTCAAGTTATTCAACCTTTGACGGTTATGTCCATAAAAATGCAACTGAACTGTCCAAGGTTTTCCGGAACATCCATAGATAAGTTTTCATTCAAAACCTTTCTGAATAAATTCGAATTTTGTACAGATAATTTGAATAAGGCTGACAAATTGTTAGTGCTTAAAACTAGATAGTGATGCCTTTGAGATAGTCTCCAGTCTAGATGTAACATCAGACAATTATGATGTAGCCCTGAAACTTGAGAGAAAAATATTTAAATGCAGATTTAATTAGAAATCGGGTTTTTGAAGAGATTATTCCTACTTCGTCTCACATAACGGATCTAAAATATTTAAAGTCATTTCTTGAAAAGGTTAAGCAAGATCTGACAGAACTTGATAAGTCTTACGGGACTGACTTTTTTTTTTACTGAGGGTGGAACCTCAGGGGCATTAATAGCCCACATTATTTGCAAAATTTCCAAATATTATAAGGAGAGAATTAATCAGTAGAAGTGGTGAAAGATTCCCATCTCTAAATACTATAATGTCCCACGTGTTTGAAATTATGGAATATTTATTAACCGCTCCGCTCGATGTTCGGCGGGAAATATGCGCGCCAAAATTGGCGCCTTCTTCACCTAAAATGAAATCCAATATGGTGTCTTCTCCACGCGAGGTAAAGGCCACTTTATAATGCAAGCTGTGCGAAGCTACAGATCATTTGATTAAGAACTGTAGTAAATTTCCTTCCTTCGAAGCTAAATGCCGAAGGGCCAAACAATTGAAATTATGTACTCTGTGTCCGGGTGAACAGTCTGATGTTGTTTGTCGAGGAAGTAAGGGGTTTCCTTACTCTTGTGCAGTCTGTGGATTAAAAAGCCACTTTAGTGTTATGTGCCCTAAGGGAAATAAGTCATTTGTGAGCAGAACAACATATTCTGAACAACAGAACAGTATTTTTCCTGTCCTTAGAATGTCGATGAAAGCACAGGGTTGACCTATCTACTTTTTCTGTTTAATTGATACTGGGAGCCAACGATCATTTTTCACCCAGGCAATCCTATTTAAATTGCGTTCTGCTAAAAACATAAAACCCAAGAAGGTTCATATGGCTGTGAACACGTTGATTGGCAGTGACTCCTTGAGATTGCAGGAGTACAATATATCTATAAAATTGGGTGATCAAAATCCTTTTAATTTTGCAGCATTATTTTCCAGGAATTTAAATTTAAAATTCAAAGTTGATAATTTTAATAAAGTCGTTAACAACTCAAGGTTTCTGACTGTCCCGGTTATAATTTAAACAGAACTCCCATTAAAGAGATTATTGGTTTGGACCTTCTGAGTAAATTAAATAATCTAAGATTAGTTGAGTGTCTTAACGGCAATGCATGGAAACATGGAGATTATAAAATTCTGTTTGGCAAGAGCCAACATTTTTTTAATAAAGATTTGAATAAGGTAGAGTCGCCTCCCTTTAATAGCGTTGTGAAATCCCTTCCTCAATGCAACAGCTATTTAATCAATTCGGTTCTAAATCCGATCTCTTATGAGGACGGATTGAAGCTTTTCTTCTCCGAGTCCAGAGTTAAACGAGAGGTAGAGACATTGCTCACTCTCGACTCATTAGGAATCAATGAAAAGGTTAAGTTATCTGCTGTGGACAAGAAGATAGGAGTTTAAAAACTATCGTATTGGAGGAGGGGAAATATTATGTAAATTTACCATGGCATCATGATAAACTCCCACAAGTAAACAGTAACTTTGTGCCTTCCTTAAAGATAATGGAGAGATTGGTAGAGTCCTTAGAAAGGAAGGGAATGTATAATGAGTATCTCCTAGTGTTTGAGGATTATGAGAAAGGTGGAATAATGGAGCAGTTTTTTTGTCCCGCCTGGGAAGTATGAAGATTATATTAGGGTTCCACAGACCAGTTATTAAGGAGGGACCCGGAGTGACAACAAAAATTTGTCCCGTATTTAACTACTCCCTGAAACGTTGAGAGGACATCAATTAATGACGCTGCCTACATGGGCATGAACTTATGTGCTAATTTATTGGATTTATTGCTGGGATTCAGGAAAAATAAATATGTCCTTCTTGGTAATATAAGAAAGGCCTTTTTACAAATTCACCTTAAATCGGAAGAGGATAAAACAGATTGTTTTTTCCTTAAAAAAGGTGACCAATTATGTACATACAGGTACAAAACAATTATATTCGGATTCAATGCTAACCCCCTTCATTTTGAACTTCATTTTGAAATTCCATGTGGAAAAATATGCAAAAGATGCAGCATCGCATGCTATTTCCAACAATTTTTACATGGATAATCTTGTTACCAGTTGTGACAGAGTCCCTACTTGCTATTTATAACAATGTTCGTAGCAGATTATTAGAGACACGATTCGATTTGCGATCTTGCAATTCTAACTGTTCTAAGATACAAGATAAAATGTTGGAGGATGAAACTATTTCTTCTCCCTTCCCAGCCTTTGAGAAGGTATTGGGATACCAATATGATCCTATTTGGGATACGTTCAAACTTTCTCTCACTTTAGTGGACCTTGAGGTCAATACCAAACGGGGGATTCTTTCGCAAATATCAGGAGTATATGACCCTTTATCTTTGCTTCTTCCCGTCATGATACAGGAGAAGATCATCGTCAGCTTGATCTGGAAAAGCAAGTTGTTGTGGGATGAGCGGATTTCCAAAGAGCTCAATAAGCTGTAGCAAACCCATGCCAAGGATCTAAATAACTTGGGGAAATTTAAATTTCCCAGGCGTTATTAATTGTTAGAAAATTGTTCTGTCAAATTTATTTGTTTTTGTGATGCATCGAAAAACGCGTACAGATTCACCTTGTATGCAAAACAGGGAGCGAATCGTTCTGTTTGCAAAGGCCAGAGTGGTCCCAATTAAGAGGAAGTCACTTCCCACTTTGGAACTATTGGCTATGTTTTTAGCCCTTAAGGTAGCCCTTCAGATTTTGGGTGCCCTGGGGCCCCTTAACAGTGATAATTTTTTTCCTGATGTCTGATTCCCAAGTTGCCCTCTCGTGGGTCCTGAACGGTAAAGGATCCAAGAAAAATATATTCATTGAAAACAGGATCGCAGAAATCAAAAAATTTTCAGAAGATATTAATATTAAATTTGGCGTTCTACCGAAATCAAAATAGGTTTCTTTGTCGGAAAATCTAGCAAATCTTCTAACTAGAGGTATCAACACTTCTAAATTTTCCCAGTTATTCAATTTCTGGATGTATGGCCCGGACTGGCTCAATAGAGATGGCATTGATTGGCCAATCTCACCCTTAACCTTGTCTAAAGAAACTAATAAAAAACTTGTATCATGTTTGTACTCTCAGAAGGCACATCCTTCTGAAAATACCTTCCCGTTGAATATTACAAAGTATTCCAGCTTATCTAAGGCAATCAGCATCTTAGAAAAAGTGTTGAAATTTTATGATTTGTTACGTCACCGTAGTGCTGACAATTTTAATAGGGCCAAATTATTGCTATTTGCTGACATGCAAATGGAGGCCTTCTCTCATGAACTAGGTCACTTGAACAACCTTCCGATAAAGTGCCTCTCCCCTAGGGTAACTGCCTTAGGGTTATTCCTTGATAAAGATGGGTTAATTAGAACCAGAGGTAGGATACAGAATTCTGATATTCTGCCCTTTGAGGTCAAGTTTCCCCTTTTGTTGGGGAAAAATCATTTAACAAAACTGGCGATTAAGGAAGCTCATCTTGTCACATAGGGGTCAATTAAACCCTCAGTAAGTTAAGGCTGTCTGGGGTTTGGATCCCTCAGAGGAGACAAGCTGTAAAAGCCTTCATGCGTACTTGCATTGTATGTAAAAAAAATAAATGGTCTGCCTTGTAAGGCACCTGCAGGGTCTCTATTGCCTGCTCATAGGGTGAACTTTGTTCGCCCATTTAAACAAGTGGGTGTGGATTTCACCGGTCAATTTTCCATAAAGGTTAGAGGGGTAGAAGTTAAAATGTACATATTACTCTTTACATGCATGAGTTTGTGTGAAATTCACTTAGAATTATTGCCGGACATGAGCACCCTCTCTTTCATGCTGGCCTTTGTTAGGTTTACCAATTTATTCGGTATCCCTACACATATATATTCCAATAACGTGAAATCTTCTGTTGTGTCCAGAATATTGTTGTCAAACATGCTCGAATTGGATGTGCTGAAGGAACAATTTAAATCCATTCACATCATCCATCGAACAATTCCCCTTTATTCTGCTTGGCAGGAGGGGGGGGGGAAGACTAATTAAAACTGTCACGCAATGTTTGAGGAAACTATTCAGCAGAAGGAAGTTGGATTATTTTGAATTTCGGACTGCACTTTCTGATGTGCAAAAGGCAATAAATGACAGACCCCTCACTTATATTGCTTCTGCCGACAGAGGCTTTAGTATTTTAATTACAAATCATTTTCTACAAACAGGCTATCAACCTCGTTTGCTTATTAATAATTATGATTCAGAATTATGTCCTGACCCCGACCCCCCCAAATAGAACTACCTTGTTACATTCCCTTGAAATGAGGAATAAATTTGTTGAAAAATTCAATCGTATCTGGCATAATGATTACCTCTTGTCATTAAAAGAAGTCAATGCCAAAATTGGGAGCAGTTGTGTCCCAAAGTTATCTGTTGGAGAGATAGTACTTAAGACTCCCAACAAAACCAGACAATTTTGGAATCTTGGTAAAATAATTAAATTACTGGAAGTGACAATGTTTGTTCCGCTGTCGTTCTTAAAGACGGGTGCGAACAGGTCAATTCCTTAAAAAAAATCTTGGAAATTAAGGGTAATGATGATATTATATCAACAGAGTTTATTGAAGGAGGTCCCTTTTTCTGTCCAACCTGTTCAGTTCCTAATGATGGAACATCACACATGGTGTGCTGCGATTCCTGTGACAGCCGGTACCATTTCAGCTGTGTAGGAGTTAATCAGCAAGATTAACTTGGGGAAGTGGCTGTGTTCTAATTGTAAGGATGAAGCTCCGCAGATCATTCTACAAAGTGAAAATTAGCTAATTATTGAAGTTTAAACTGGAAATTGACAGCAGACAGTGGCACACACATTAATATTAAGAAGTTTTAACTGAATTAAAGTTATAATTATTGAATCTCAATTTCAATTGTCAAACATTAAAGTTAAGTTTGACTGAATTAAAACATTGAAAATTATAAATTTGAGTTAAGACTTATGTTTATTGGATTAACTTGCTATTTGTCATTTATCCGACCATATTAATTAATTTGTATTGGGGAAAAAGTAATGATTATCCATTACTGTTTTCCCCCCTCCTTGGCAGTGTGAGAAATACCATTTACATTTGTCATCTTTTTTGTTTAGGCCGCCCACGCAGTTTGATGGTCGGTTGATTTTGAACGAGTCAAGTGAATTGCTTGGCGCCCTTTTTGTATCATGCTTTTATTTTTTTAGTCCAAGCAGGAACTCGGCAAGGGATGGACTCCAATTCAGCAGCTCCCACATGTGAAGGGAGCTATGTCAATTTCTTCATGTTGTATCACCAAACTGTTGGTGAACGAAGGATCACATCTCTACAAGCAGAGACAATTTTATATTGCTGAAATTATCCTAATTACAGGATGGCATTCATGAACATTTCTTTATGTTTTATTTATCAAATATTGGATCTTATCTCAATTCAACTAGAGTCTCATGTGTCTCGCATTATGCCTAATTATAGGCGCCAACAAACCCACCGAGTCCACCATGAATATACATGGATCCTTTCGAGGAACAAAGAACACTCTGAAAATAGGAGTTCATACTACCTGCTCTATGCTATAGAGGCAAAACTGGCCACCGTTTTGCAAATGGACTATACCAGAACCAATAAACTTTCATTTCAGTTACTTTTGAATAAATTTTGAATTTGAAAGGTATGGCTTTTGTATTTGGATTCTTTTGCTTCTATAGGAAGTAAATTGGGATGCGAGAAATAATTTCTTTCATATTTAAACAAAAAATACCTTTGAAGTTATGGTTTTCAGTAGTAAAAAAAAAAAAAAAAAAAAAAAATTTTTTTTTTTTTTTTTTTTTTTTTTTTTACTTTACAGGTTTTGCATAATTTTTATATAAGATTTTAATATTTTCCTTGCTTACATGAATGTAAAACTTTCGGCGTAACATAATTTTTTATATAATCTTGAATAATTAAAAAAATAATTTAACAGGAACATAGAAAAATAAATTAAAAAATGGTAAAAATGATACAAACGTTCAGGATAAGAATGTACGGATGCATGTCTGGGAGGGGGGGGGGACTAGCGCCCTCTCCCTCCTTTTTAATTACATTTTCGACTGGCTGAAATTCTGGGCTTCCGTACAATACGTTTACAAAACTTGCGATTTTGCAAAAAGTATAATCCCTCGGTTTTTGAGCTAATTAAGCTATTTTTTGTACAAATAAGTTTTTTTTGTTGTTGTTGTTTTTTTTTTTAAATTTAATTCAATATCTTAGGATTTTGCTTAACTAATTATCTTTGAAATAGACCCAGAAAACTAATATTTATCTTTTAAAGGATTTTTATTTAACTTCAAAATTTAGCTGAATTGGTTAGCTCGCCGTGAAAACATTCTTCATAACTTTTTTTTTCACGGGTACAAATATTTTTTTTCCTTTTGGAAATTAACTTTAGTCTTTAATCTTTCAAATAAAAGAAAAAGTAATCGGAAACCTACAATAAAAATTATGATAAATCGGCTTTCAAAACTAGGTCCCCCATATCTTTATTCCACAATTTTTGCCCATACCTGGAGGTATGGAAAATAATGGCAGAAAAAAGATAGGGGAGGGGCATAGTTTTAAAAGCTGGTTTATCATAATAGTTTGCGTAATTGTATTTGAAAGATTAAAGCCTAAAGTTAATTTCCAAAAGGAAAAAAAAAAAGTTACAATGAAAAATGCTTTCACGGCGACATTCGGAAGCTGACAAATTCAGCTAAATTTTGAAGTTAAATAAATTAAGTGCTAGTGCATTTATTGATCTGCGCTATTTTTAAAATAGCATTTTCAAGTTTAAGTTTTATGATACGTTTTTATTAAATTGTAAGGTTAAAGTACAGAATAGGTACAAAACACCTGTGGAATAATCGGAATTACCTCCCTTGGACTGTTAACCCTCTTTCCTCTTATTGAACTCTTTTGGAACGAGAGACAAAAAGATGTAATGTAATCGAGCCCCACGCGGGCTGTAAGAGTGAGTCAATAAATCCTGTCCTATTTCATATTTCTCTTTTTGTTCTGTTCTTATACTAAACTCTTCAAAACCTTACATGGAGTCAGAAGTGAGATCGAGAAAAAAAAAAAAAAGAAAAAGAATTTTATATATAAAAGAAAAAAAGAAAGACATCAAAACAGCAAACAAACCCGGACAACCGAAGTAAGTTACAAAAAAAAAAAAAAAAGTTTCGTCAGAAAAATAGTAAGTTTGTTTTATTTTTACAAAAAAAATAAATACAAAAAAATAAAATAAAATAAAATTATGACTCAAAGAAATTTTCACGCCAATATACCACCCCCCGGCAAAAATGTCTGTCAGGAAATGTTGCAAACAATTATAGGAAACTTAAACGAAATTTTTTTAATTATTCTGTGGCCAGTCGATTGTCAAATGAGGTTGATTCAGTATATCAGACTTCTGTTTTCCTTTCTATAATCGGTGAAGAAAGTTTCGATATTTTTGAAGGGTTACATTTTCATTCAGAGGAGGATCGAAATAATCTTCAAAAAGTCTTGCAAAAATTTGAGGACTTCTTTGTTGGAGAAACACATGAAGCATACGAGTCATACAAATTTCACCTTCGAAAGCAGAAACCGGAAGAAAATATAGAAACCTATATAGTGGTGCTACGCTAGCTTGCAAAAAGTTGCAATTTTGGACAATTAACAAACAGATTAATTAGGGATCAAGTTGTTGTTGGGGTGAAGGATAATATTTTAAGGAAAAAATTTTTAGCCGATAAAACCTTAACTCTAGATAAATGCCTGCAAATGGGTAGAGCACATGAAACCTGAAAGCAACAGTCACAAGCTATATCCTCAGCAGAACCAGATACACAAATAAATCACGTATTCAGAAAAAAGAATTTTCAGTACAATAATAAAATGACTAAAAGAAAGTGCATACGATGTGGGTATTTTACCTCACACGGCAGAGATGACTGCCCAGCGATGCATGCAACATGCAATAAATGTAATAAACTAGGACATGCATCAGAATGTAGAACAAAATCAGTAAGGGGAGTTGCAGAAGAAGAAAATGACTTCCTAGGGTCGATCTCATTGGGAAACGTTAAAAACGGTGAAGAGGAAGGAAAAATTAACTGGCAAGCCAATATAAAGGTCACCACCGCGAAGAACAGCAGAGTAGTCAACTTCAGGTTGGACAGGCGCTGATGTTACTGTAGTGCCGGACCGGTTCTTTAGGAAAAATTCTTCTATAATAAAGCAGATGGATAAAAGACTATATGGACCAGGTCAGAACAAGATAAAGGTGATTGGAAAAGTAGATGCTATACTTTGTTATAGAGAAAAAAATTCACTGCAAGAGTTGTACATCGTTAAGGACTTGATGGAACCATTGTTGGGTGGACCAGCAATTAAAGCTTTGAACTTGTTGAGCAAAATCAACTCTATAGAAGGCAGAGATCACCAATACAAAAAAAAATTTTCAAAAGTATTTACGGGACTAGGAAAACTGAAGCATGTTTATAAAATACATTTGGATAAGAATGCTCAACCTTTTCAATTACAACTCCTAGACGACTAGCACTTCCTATGAAACAAAAAGTCCAGGATGAGCTTTAAAGATTAGAAAGTGAAGATATCTGCCCAATCGAAATGCCTACTGATTGGTGTGCTCCTATTGTAGTAGTTCCAAAGGATGGTAAAATCAGACTGTGTTGACTTCACTAAACTTAATGAAAGTGTGAAGCGTGAACATTTCCCACTACCTTCTTCAGACCAGTTATTACCTCAACTTGATGGAGCCAAGATATTTAGTAAACTGGATTGCAACAGCGGATTCCATCAAATTATGTTGCATGAAGATTCTCAGAAGCTTACCACTTTTATTACGCCATTTGGAAGATATTGCTTTAAGCGCCTATCATTTGGAATAAGTTCAGGTCCTGAAATTTTTCACCGCAAAATGACACATTTTGTCAGGAATACCAGGAGTCATCTGTGACATAGATGATGCTCTTGTCAGTGGGAGAAGCCAACAGGAACATAACCAGTGTTTAAAAATAGTGCTAGAGAGAATGGAGGCAGCAGGAATAACATTAAATGATAAATGTGTATTCTCTGTTAGCAAAATTAAATTTATTGGGCAACTCATTTCAGAAGAAGGTATCCAAATAGACCCAGAGAAGATTAACGCAATCATGAACATGACCAGACTACAAAACATGTCTGAACTGCGACGACTGCTAGGGATGGCAAATCATGTTGGTAAATTTGCTGAAAATTTAGCAGAGACCACAAAACCACTTGGAGATCTCCTGAGGAAAGACAATGCATGGATTTTGGATGAGCCTCAGGAAACTGCATTTAAAACACTAAAGAAAAATCTGAGTTCTGCACCGGTACTGCTCCATTATAGTGCTGATAAGCCAACAAAAATTTCGGCTGATGCATCTTCCTATGGCTTGGGAGGAGTACTGCTCCAGAAACAAGGGAATGATTGGAGACCTGTATTTTATGCATCGAGAGCACTTACTGAAACGGAACAGAGATATGCTCAGGTTGAGAAAGAAGCCCTTGCAGTCAATTGGTGTTGCGAAAAATTTGCCTACTTTTGGATTGGGCTGCATAAGTTTATAATTGAAACGGATCACAAGCCATTATTGGCATTATTAAAAACAAAATGGTTTGATGAACTAACCCCAAGAATACAGCGTTTCCGTATGCACTTAATGAGATTCATCTATGAAATCATGCATACCGCTGGGAAAAATCTCATTACAGCAGACACTATCTAGAGCTCCAAACAGCCTACCACCCAAACATGAATTTGAGCAGGAGACAGAGACAGACATGTTCATCCGTTCAATTATACAAAACATCTGTTACCGACAGGAGATTGGAAGAAATAAGGGTGAAACAACACTGACAAAATCTGCAGAAGTCATGAACTATTATAAAATGGACCATTGGCCTGAAACCGCTACACAAGACCCTCAGCTAAGACTCTACTGGTTTATAAGGCAAGACCTTACAGTCTGCCAAGGACTTTTACTGTATCAGAACCGGCTAATCATCCCGGCGGATCTTCAAAAAGACATCTTGGATCGTCTTCATGAGGGACACCAAGGTATAGTGAAATGTAGAGCATTGGCACGGAGTAATGTTTGGTGGCCAGGACTTTCAAAGCAAATAGGGGAGAAAATAGAAAAATATAGTATTTGTGAAAGAGAAACAAGATATCTGTCAGAACCCCTACAACCAACCAAGTTGCCAGACTACCCTTGGCAAAAAGTTGCGATAGATTTATTTGAATTGAATGGCCACAAATACCTCATAGTTATAGACTATTATTCAAGATGGATAGAAATATCACATCTGGAAAATATTAATGCAAGTTGTATCATAAACCACTGCAAATCAATATTTGCTAAGTACGGTATACCTGAAATGATAAGTGACAATGGCCCTTAATTTATATGTAAAGATTTCCTGGAGTTTGCAAAAATCTATGGTTTTATTCACCTTACCAGCAGCCCACACCATCCTCATGGCAATGGTGAAGCAGAACGTGCTGTTCAGACAGTCAAATATCTTTTTAAAAAGTCAAAGGATCCTTACATTGCTTTACTTAATTACCGTACTACTCCACTACAGCATGGTCAAAGCCCTGCAGAATTGTTTCTGAATAGGAAACTCAGGACTCGCATTCCAGCATTTCCTAACCAAAATGAAAATTATCAACAAAGTGTCGAAAAATTCAAAGAAGCAGACGCTCGGGTCAAAATGAAACAAAAGTTGTATTTTGATAAACGTCATAGAACTAGAGAACAAACCCCTGTCACCCAAGGACAGGCAGTTTGGGTGAAAACACCCAAAACGAGCCCAGCCAAAGTGGTAGATACTGTTACTCAAAGATCAGTCCTGGTTGAAACGGACTCAGGATTGTTTCGTAGATACAGAAACCATCTTCAAAAAAGAAATGAGCACATTGATTTTCCTCAAATAGCTGCACCGACAGAATTGTCTGCCTTACCAAATGCATCCAGAGACATTCCTGAGTGCAGCTACAATAATTTAATGGGACAAACTAACCAGACAGATGTGCAGTCAACTGTACACGAGGATATCCAATCCTTTAACTCAAAGTCCCAAAGTAAAATATACAAAGAGTGGTAGAAAAGTTCAACCACCAGAGAAACTTTCACTATGAATTTGGGACTTGAAAGCGGGATGTGGAATAATCGGAATTACCTCCCTTGGACTGTTAACCCTCTTTCCTCTTATTGAACTCTTTTGGAACGAGGGACAAAAAATGTAATGTAATCGAGCCCTACACGGGATGTAAGAGGGAGTCAATAAATCCTGTTGTATTTCATATTTCTGTTCTGTTCTTATATTAAACTCTTCAAAACCTTACAACACCCTCTCCATATTAAGAATGGTTCTCTAAATAACATTATTTCAGCACGGATCAATAAGTGCATTAGTACTATAAATTCATTGTAAAAATCCTTTAAGATAAATATTAGTTTTCTGGGTCTATTTCAAAGAATTAGTAAAGTCCTAAGATATTGAATTAAAAAAATAAATACTTTGCACAAAAAACAAAAAAGGAAAGCTTAATTAGCTCCCAAAAGCGAGGTATTCTAGCTTCACTTAAGCAAAAACAAATGAAGCCATCTAAGTGTGGATTGTACGTAAGCCCAAAAATGTCAAAGTCAAAAGGCTGTCTGAAAATGACGTCAGGCAGGTGAAGTGAGGTAGCCCCCCCCACAGCCATACATTCTTATCGTGAACGTTTGTATAATTTTTTACCATTTTTTTTAATGGTTCTGTGTTTCTGCTTTTAAATTAAAAACAAATTTTTCAAGATTATATAAAAATTATGTTACACCGAAAGTTTCACATTCATTCAAGCAAGGAAAATATTAAAATCTTACATCGCGAAACATGTAATCTAACAAAAAAAAATTTTTTTGCAATTGTAGTTTTTATGTGTATGAAAATATTAAATAAACAATGTTTAATTCAATGATAACATCAGTAGTTAGAGACATTAATTTTTCTTATTCATTAATACGGACTTTAGGGGCTTTTTTCGTAATGTTGCTGAAATTTTTTTTTTTTTTTTTTTTTTTTTGCTAATGCAGAGTAATCCGCGCTATTTTTTAAATCGTATTTCCACGTTTGAAGTCTTATGTTTTTTTATTCAATTGTAAAGTTAAAGTACAGAATAGGTACAAAACACACTCCCCTCCCCCCATGTTAAGAATGACTTTTTAAATAACGTTATTTCAGCACGGACCACTCTCTGCATGAGTACCCCTTTTTTATTGTTACAATTTATGAAGCTTTATTTTCATAAAAGAGAAAAATAAATTCATTCAGTTTTTTATAATTGAAAAATAGTTTTGTTTAAACAAAATACATTTCCATTAAGATTCAAATAAAAATGGGTTCATGATATTGTGTGATCGTGATTTGATAAACACTGAAAATTTCATTAAAATTGGTTAATTTCCTGATTTTTGGTGAATTTTTAAGGGAGGGGTCTAAATGTTCGGCACTTCTGTAGGAAAACGAGACGAATGCGTGTACTTTTAGTTTTCTTTTATACATTAAATGTTTTGTTTTTCATATGTTTTTGTGTTATTTCGTTATTATATATTTTTGCGTTCTCGGAGACTAGTTTATATTTTGACTTGACAGAAGCGCCGATAGATGGCGCTTCTTCTCATTCAAACAAGGTCGATAACTCGTCTGTCATCTCATGTTGTTATGCAGAAGTGCCAAATGTTCATACATTTTGAGCATCGGCTATTCATTTTACACGTACCTACACGATCATGTTCGTCCGTATTGACTGACGATATCTCTTTTTTTACATGACTATCTCTATCCACCAATGGACTGCGAACTGTGTTGCAATCTGCATGGTAAATTACAGACTTCACATGTTTTAGAAACTGGCTATTTAACCGACGCTTGGCAAGTCATTGAAGCATTTCTAAATTGTCAGACAGCTTTTCGCAGTTGTGAGACCGTTATTCCTTCATTCTGCATGAATCGGTTGTCACACATCATTTAGCAATAGTTCCGTATTTTGCTATTTTTCAGAAAAAAATTTTTAAATAAAATAATTGATGCAAAATATTTTTCAAATAAACTTCGTATCCCCCACCCAAAAAAAAATCGCAGTAGTACTTCTACAGTTTATCGCCGAAAATCGCGACACCATTTTTTTCGGGCACCTGTCATTAAAATCAGAAGGAGAAATCATTATTTTGAACTATGGGCGAAGTATGAAAAAAAAAAAAAAATGAACTCAACATTAATTACTTCCGGAAAGAACTATGAAAAAAAGTAAATAAAGAAAGTGAGCACGCCACACCAGGCACACCACAGACAGCACTACAGCAGATATATCCGTAATTGTTTAATTGGAAATGTTTCAATTTAATTAATGAACACGGGAAAGTTTTTCATGAAACGACGTTTCGGTCATAATTTAAAATACTGATTTCTCCCTATGATTATAACAAGTGCCCGCAAAAAAAAAAAAAATGGCGTCTCCATTTTCGGCGATAAACTGTAGAAGTACCAAACTCGCAATAAAAAGACGCAAAAATATAAACTCTTGAAATGCGTCGGTTTAAAACATCACCAAAACAAGCACGCAAAAAAAAAAAAAAAAAAAAAGTACGTGTAATTGTTTATATATTTGGCTTTTTTGTTTGTAAAAATTTGGCTACAATTATCAATTTGGCTTTTTTTTCCCAAAAGATTTGGCAACCCAATTAGGGTCAGCTATTGGACATGTTTACCGCGATTTTCCCTGAAATGAGTTTGTATCAAAATCCATTGTTCTACATAAGCACCTCATTAACTTTGGTAAACTATTAATCCAACCGTGTTTGTATTACTATACACAGATTCGAAAAAGTTGTCAAAAAACAAATAAATGTCAAAGGCAAGATAAGTTACTTTTCTACCTAACTGGATACTTTTTAGTGTTTTTATTTAATGTAATATGTTTATTCAGCTCGAAAAACATACAGTGTTTACAGATATATTGGGAAATTTTAAATGGCGCCCGACTCTCTTTGACACAGTAAGTTTGGGAAAAGGAGTTATAAATAAAAAAAAAAAAAAAAAGGCAAAATACTGTTAGAGACTCGCCGAATATATGTCAGCCTGTCACGGTAACATATTGTGCGAGTTTCTAACAGTATTTTGTATAGTTTTTTGAGTTTGTATAGATTCGAAAAAGTTGTCAAAAAACAAATATATAACAAATAAATGATATCAAAGGCAAGATAAGTTACTTTACCAAACTGGATATATTTTTCGTGTTTTTATTCAATGTAACATGTTTATTCAGCTCGAAAAACATAGTGTTTACCGATGTATTGGAAAATTCAAGATGGCGTCTGACTCCCTCTTTAACACGGTAAGTTTGGGAAAAGGTGTTATAAATAAAAAAGCTAGAAAAATACTATTAAAAACCCGCCGAATATTTGTCAACCTATGTCACGGTAACATATATTGAGCGAGTTTTTAACAGTATTTTATCTGGGTTTTTATTTATAACACCTTTTCCCAAACTTACGTGTTAAAGAGGGAGTCAGACGCCATCTTGAATTTTCCAATACATCGGTAAACACTATGGTTTTCGAGCTGAATAAACACGTTACATTGAATAAAAACACGAAAAATGTATCCAGTTTGGTAGAAAAGTAATTTATCTTGCTTTTGATAACATTTATTTGTTATATATTTGTTTTGTTTTTGACAACTTTTTCGAATCTATGTGTACAGTAATACAAACCCGTTTTTTTTTTTTTTTTTTTTTTTTTTTATTTATATAACTCCTTTTCCTAAACTTACCGTGTCAAAGAGAGAGTCCGGCGCGCGGCGCGGCGCCATTTTTAATTTCCCAATCGGTAAACACTGTTTTTCGAGCTAAATAAACATGTTACATTGAATAAAAACACTAAAAAGTATCCAGTTAAGTAGAAAAATAATTTATCTTGCCTTTGATAACGTTTATTTGTTATATATTTGTTTGACAACTTTTTCAAATCTATGTGTGCAGTAAAACGAACCCAAAAGTTTTATTTTTCAGAAAGGTACAAATTGTACCAATTTCACATCCGTTTCTGCGACGGGTTAATGCTACCGGACCCTGTTAAATTTTTGTTTTCCAGCAATATGATTATAGGAACCTAACGTAAACATTTAGGTGCTAGTGCACAGAGTGATCCGATCCGCGCTATTTTTTTTTTTTTTTTTTTTTTTTTTTACATGGGGGGAGGGGGTACCATTTATCAAGGCCCGAAGGCCACTCAGGGATAAGGGTTATTGCGTGTACAGTAATCAATGAGATAGTTTTGTAGTAATCATTAGTATTGGGGGTGTTGATAGTGTCTTACTTAAGGGGGCGGTTTGTCAGGAGTTTATTTATGTTGGACTTGAAGATGTCCAAGTTGTAGTCAGGTGGGAAACAGGCAAGCGGCAGAGAGTTCCAGTTCCACTGGCGTGCAGTTGCAGTTCTAAGAATCGTATTTTCAAGTTTAAAGTTTTATGATATGTTTTTTTTTTTTTTTTTTTTTTTTATTCAATTGTAAGGTTGAAATATAGAATAAGTACAAAACACCCTTTTTTAAATAACGTTATTTACGTCCAGATCACTAGTGCACTAGTACCAACATTTACCATAAAATGCATAAATATCAACAATAGGTCTGATATCAAGAACAATGTTAAAAAAAAAATAAATAAAAAATAAAACGATAATTGTATATAATCACTCCAATCAAGTGGGTTTATCAGGTTTTCGAATGTCCGAGAACAAAATCATGAAAACATCCTATTTACAGACGCGTCAGGCAAGTGATTCTATAAATTAATTGGGTACTTATGCAGAATAGTTTTTTTTTGTTTGTTTGGTGTTTATACACTTTATTGCCGAAATTGGAGACGCCATTTTATTTAACGCACCTGCTGTCCAAATTTAGGGGAGAAATCATTAAACTATGGCCGAAGCATGAAATAAATAAAATTAAACTTCCGAACCCCTTCCGGGGTTTGTATTACTGTACACAGATTCGAAAAAATTGTCAGAAAACAAATATATAACAAATGATATCAAAGGCAAGATGAGTTACTTTTCTACCAAACCGGATATATTTTTCGTGTTTTTATTCAATGTAACATTTATTCAGCTCGAAAAACATACAGTGTTTACCGATGTATGTATTGGAAAATTCAAGATGGCGTCTGACTCCCTCTTTAACACGGTAAGTTTGGGAAAAGGTGTTATAAATAAAAAACTATACAAAATACTATTAAAAACCCGCCGAATATATGTCAACCTATGTCACGGTAACATATATTGAGCGAGTTTTTAACAGTATTTTATCTGGGTTTTTATTTATAACCTTTTCCCAAACTTACCGTGTTAAAGAGAGAATCAGACGCCATCTTGAATTTTCCAATACATCGGTAAACACTGTGTTTTTCGAGCTGAATAAACATGTTACATTGAATAAAAACACGAAAAATATATCCAGTTTGGTAGAAAAGTAACTTATCTTGCTTTTGATGACATTTATTTGTTATATATTTGTTTTTTGACAACTTTTTCGAATCTATGTGTACAGTAATACAAACCCTGTTTCGGGTTAATTAATGAGAACGGGAAAGTTTTTCATGGAACATTTTTTTTTAACAGAAAATGAAATGACATTCATAATGGTTTAAACTGGGCGAGCGAGCGCCATTTGAAAACCCAAAACATTTGTTGTATATAAAAATTTATCAAAATATAATTGTAAAAACATTTATTGAAAAGTTTGCGTAAAAAAAAAAAAATTTAAAACAATTTTGTAATTAAAGCAACATGTGATTTTTATAATAGTTTTTTTTTGTTTATTTTTGTTTTTCTTTTTTTTCTTTCGAACAAATAAATAATTTTATACATTTATTTGAATTAAAGCAACTTTGAAGGGTCAACAACAAATTTAAATGATTGTTTTTTTTTAACGGGGAGGTGGGTTGTTTTGTTGTTTTTTTTTAACTGGGAATCAAAATATAATTGATTTATTGAAAAGTTTGCGTAAGCAATCGTTCCCCAGTTTAATTTTTTGGTAAATTTATACAAACACCGTGACAGCGAATTAACCCTAACCCTAACCCCTAACCCTGTCACGGTGTTTGTATAATAATACCAATTTTTTTGTTATTTATTTCATGCTTATGCTTCGGCCATAGTTTATAAGATGATTTCTCCCCTAGATTTGAACAGCAGGTGCGTGAAATAAAATGGAGTCTCCAATTTCGGCACCGTTTTTTTTTTTATATGATTTTCAAGTTAAATTCCATTTTTACGATATCTTTTGTTTATTACATTATGTAAAATTATTGCTTGGCCTTCGGGACAAGATCAAAGTGTAGTATCTGTTCTTCAGATGCTGCTGCACTTCTATTTCTTGTTCTCTTTCGGTGAAGGAGAAATCCTTCACGACTGAGACAATTCTTATTTTTGTACCTTTTCTCCACGTTAAAAAACGATCCTGGTGTCTAACTCTGTCCCGTGGGGAGGCATAGTAAATAGGTAGTGGTACAATTACAGAATAGTTACAAACTCCGTCGCCTATGTCTAATAATGGGTTTCTAATAAGGTTATCATTTAAACAGTCCGTATTCTGCGTAAGTACCATCAATTGTGTTGATGACAAACACTCATCCCGGGTGAACTGAAAATTGATGCGAAATTAAAGACTCGCTAATAAATACTACACCACGTTTAAAAATCGATGGTATGCACAAGAGAAACCAAGGTGGTAGCTAAAATAACATAAGACAAATAAACACAAGAATAAAAGCAAGCAAAGAAGCCTGGGTGTACTTATAAAAATTATGACACCAACCTTGACAAAGACCATTTGCAGGTAGTGCCTCCTTGATTAGATAACATAAGAGTGGTGGCTTAAAAACGACAAATGCGATGTGTTGGTTTTTTTTTTTTTTAAGTCTTCTTGATCAAATAATTAAACAAATTAAATTGTTAAGTGTATTTGCCTTTTTTTTTTTTTTGATTTTTTTTTTTTTAAAACTTAACAAGCCATTTATAAGTTTTGCTTTCCTTTGTCTTGTACACAGCAACAGTGGGGACTAGAAATGGTGAACTTATTCGGTTGTATTATTGTTAATGTTACGTTCTGTCAAATATGAAGACGAACGAATAAAATGCCGGTTGCAGATTGCAATACTGACAACAACAACAACAGCGGAGAAGGAAGAAGAAATAAGCACAAGAAAGAGGAGGGGAATAAATTCATGCTTACTTTTTTTATATACAGATATATATATATATATATCAATAATAAACAAATAATTCCTTTTTTTGTGGGATTAAAAAAAAAAAGCTAAAAACGTGATTGATTCGAAAAACAGAAGGAAAAGCAAAATCCAACTTCCGGCGTCGCTTAAAACCTTGAAATCTACTTACTAAAAGAAACTCTAATAAGTTTGTATCAAATTACTGTAAAAAATAAATAATACGTAAACCAATAAATATATATAATTTCCAGCGTGTTGACTTATTATGAAACAAGTAGAGAGAGGAAATTTCATCAGAAAGTTAGGGTTATTGCAGCTACTTAAGCGGCCTTGCAATCATAGTAATAATAATAATAATAATCAACAACAATAATAATAATAATAATTCCTGGCGATATGATGGCGGACGTTCAGCTAGCTCCACTTCGGCCGATCGGCGATTTTT
The DNA here is from genome assembly GCF_053919585.1 of Euprymna scolopes. Lineage (NCBI taxonomy): Eukaryota > Metazoa > Mollusca > Cephalopoda > Sepiida > Sepiolidae > Euprymna > Euprymna scolopes. The sequence goes on from NC_136496.1 coordinate 72,192,994, forward strand.
TAATGGAATCGGCTCGTTTCCAGATTCCAAACATGGCAGAAGCTGACAAGTGGACAAAACGGGTGTTACATAACCTTCTATATTACCAGACCAATTACTTCATTACAGCTTTATTTGTATTTTTGATTATTGGGTAAGGACTACACCGTTATTATTGTGGTGTTTTTTTTTAAGTTGATACGTGTGTCTGTGGAGAGAGAGAGAGAGAGAGAGAGAGAGAGAAGCAAAAGAAATCTGAAGGAAGAAAGGAAAAGAAAAAAGATGCTGGCCAATTACTTTTTTTTTTTTTCGTCTGTACTACATCGCCAGTTTTCGTGATGTTTCTTCTCTCTCTTTTTTTTATTTTTTCTGAGGAAGGAAACTTAACTAGAGCCGAAGATGAGAGCACCGAGCGGAAATGTCTGCTGTAATCATTGATAACACGAAAAGCAGATTATCAATATTTTATGTTGATGAAAAAAAAAAAAAAAAAGATTTAGACGAACTTTTGACTAAGATATTTAAAATAAAAATAAGTTATTTTTATGTTTCCAAATTTTATTGATGAAGATTAAAAATTTGATCCAATTGGACTACTATTCTCACCTACCATCATTTTAGACGATTATGTATTAAGATCCTGAAAAACTGGGGGGGGGGTGATACTTGTGTAGTTTACAGACCGTGCTATTTTTTTTTCTTTAGAATTTTCAAGTTAAATTTAATTTGGATGGTATGTTTTTTCAACTTGTTAGATGAAAGCACAGAATAGTTAACAAAGCCCCTCTCCACATGTTAAGCAATAAGCGTGGCTTTCTAAATTTTATTCTTTCAGTATGGTCCGTAAATTACACAAGTACTAAAAAAAATACCACTAACCCTAAGTCTGAGTAACTGATTTGGAGACTGAGTGATTGGGCAACCGAAAAAGTAGTTAAGAAACGAATATGTAACAAATGTTACCAAAGGCAAGATAAGTTATTAATATTCGGGTTTGTATTACTGAACACATAGATTCGAAAAAGTTGTCAAAAAACAAATATATAACAAATAAATGTTATCAAAGGCAAGATAAGTTACTTTTCTACCAAACTGAATATATTTTTCGTGTTTTTATTCAATGTAACATATTTATTCAGCTCGAAAAACATAGTGTTTACCGATGTATTGGAAAATTCAAGATGGCGTCTGATTCTTTAACACGGTAAGTTTGGGAAAAAGTGTTATAAATAAAAAAAACTATACAAAATACTATTAAAAACCCGCCGAATATATGTCAACCTATGTCACGGTAACATATATTGAGCGAGTTTTTAACAGTATTTTATCTGGGTTTTTATTTATAACACCTTTTTCCAAACTTACCGTGTTAAAGAGAGAATCAGACGCCATCTTGAATTTTCCAATACATCGGTAAACACTGTGTTTTTCGAGCTGAATAAACATGTTACATTGAATAAAAACACGAAAAATATATCCAGTTTGGTAGAAAAGTAACTTATCTTGCTTTTGATAACATTTATTTGTTATATATTTGTTTTTTGACAACTTTTTCGAATCTGTGTACAGTAATACAAACCCGTAGTGCCGGGTGCTTAAGTTAAAACAATAAAAATGACGAACATGAGGCTGACACCTTTTAGACTCTCGCAACTCGCTCTAAACTAGAAAATATAAAACATATACCGTGGTGGTGATTTTATAAACAAAACTACAAAAATCTCAGATTTGGAGTCTCTGTATTTATCTTCAATTGAACTGATTGATTAATAATACCCAATATTATTTGCTAAATTTTTTATGATTGACCGAAAATTAAACCTATTTACAGAAATCGATTCCACAAGGTTTCAGCATTGCTCACAAACAAGTTATTTATTTTATTTATTTATTTATTTATTTATTGAAACCATGTTTTAGTACAATAATGAGTGATGATGCAGTATGCAGAGGAAAAGGCGACTCGAAGTCGGCAGCAGATGGTGTCAAATACAAAAATCGCATCATACTTAATTAGAAAAAAAAAATTTATCTGACACTTTGCTGCGGACTTTGTGTCACCTATTCTTCTGCATCACTTAAAAATGATAATATTAAATACTTGGCTATATAATTAATTTGGTACTCATAATCCGTGCTGAAATAATAAGGTTATTTAAAAAGCCATTCTTAACATGGGGAGGGGGGGTGTTTTGTACCTATTCTGTACTTTAACCTTACAATTGTAAGAAAACATGTCATAAAACTTTAATTAAACGTGGAAATACGATTTTAAAAAATAGCGCGGATCAGTAATTTTTCAACCAATTATTTCCACTATCTTTTTAGAAGAATCAGTTCGTTTTTAGAATATAGAATCTTTTGAGAAATATTGCGTATCTTTGGTTCCCAACCGTCGTACACGCACCATAATACTCTACTTTTGCCTTTAAACGTTAATTGGTAATTTTATGGAATAGCACTCGTCTAAAATCGGATGGCTTTATAGTTTGTTTGTTTTTTGTTTTTCCGAGCGTCCTGGGAACCCTAACGCTAAAAGAAATAAAACATATTCGTTTTTAAAGCCCTCCCCCTCCCCCGGAAAAAAGTATCGAAAGAAACGGTTTGAAGACTGGTGTGATTACATAAAAAAAAAAAAAAAATGCCCCTTTATTCTGCCCATGAATTGCTTTCGAATTTCCCACGATCACCGGTACCGCCATCTTTATAATATAATAATGAAAATAAGAAACGTGTTAAACTTCGACATGCGAAAGTGATCATCAAATTTTCAAATTCGCTGGTAGTTATTTTTGGTTCCGGTTACTGTAATTCCAGCCAGAAATTTCTAGTATCCTTCCCAAGCGGAAAAAAAAAAAAAAATCTCAAGGGAGACACTATTCTGAAAAAATAAAATAAGTAATTATTCTTTATGCTTCTTTTAGATAATGGAGAATATTGGAAAGCATGTGATGTTGATGTTCATTTCGGTAATTATGCAGGATACGGACTGCGCTGAAATAACGTTATTTAGAAACCCATTCTTAACAATAGTAAGGGAGATGCCTTTTTTTTTTTTTTTTTTTTAAACTATTCTGTACTTTCATCTAACGAGACAAGATACCATAAAAAAAAATGGATTTATTTTAAATCGTATCTTAAAAAATGGCATGGTCTGTAAACTGCATAAGTATCTCCGTTTCTTTTTCAAACTTTGAACAGAACAAAAAGTATCCTTAAAAAGTAGCAGTCCCTCAAAGTTCTTGGCATGCCTTCCTCACGTTTCTCATAGTGCGATGATACCTTTAGTTTTAACTTTACCTTTAAAGTTGTAAATTAGAAGTTGCTGTTGTTTTCAATTTGAAACAACCTTCCTTTTTTTTTTTCTTTCTTTTTTTTTTAACTTTCTTTTCTTTTTGTTTAATGATGAAAAGGAAATCCGAAAATTTTCATTTGGTTCTAGACTGATCGGTAATTTCACGATCGTAATAACAGACAACGTGGCAATCTCAGACTTGTCTAAAGGGAGAACTCTTAGTCTATTTCCATTATAAGAAATAAGTTTGTTTGTTTGGTCAATTTTTACGACGTTCCCCAGGGTCCAGACTCCAGCGTATTATAAGCACCCCAACCTCCCCATGTTAAGAACGGCTTTCGGAATAAACACCCCCAACCTCGAAGCTGTTTTTAACATGGGGAAGTTGTGGGGGGGGGTATTCCGAAAGCCGTTCTTAACATGGGGAGGTTGGGGTGTTTATAATACGCTGGGCTGGGGTGGGGGCACGTCGTAAAAATTGACCGTTTGTTTTTTTTAAATATTACTTGGTACTTATAGATCGGTGACGGTGCTTTCTACACTTTATCGCCGAAACTGGAGACGCCATTTTATTTCGCGCACTTGTCGTTAAAATTCAAGAGAGAAATCGGTATTTTAAATTATGGCCGAAGTTAGAAATAAATAACAAAAAAGTGGTTTGTATTACTGAACACATAGATTCGAAAAAGTTGTCAAAAAACAAATATATAACAAATAAATGTTATCAAAGGCAAAATAAGTTACTTTTCTACCAAACTGAATATATTTTTCGTGTTTTTATTCAATATAACATGTTTATTCAGCTCGAAAAGCATACAGTGTTTACCGATCTATTGGAAAATTCAAGATGGCGCCTGACTCTCTCTTTAACACGGTAAGTTTGGAAAAAGTGTTATAAATAAAAAAAACTAGACAAAATACTGTTAAAAACTCGCTCAATATATGTTACCGTGACATAGGTTGACATATATTCGGTGGATTTTTAACAGTATTTTGTCTAGTTTTTTTTATTTATAACACCGTTTCCCAAACTTACCGTGTTAAAGAGAGTCAGGCGCCATCTTGAATTTTCCAATACATCGGTAAACACTGTATGTTTTTCGAGCTGAATAAACATGTTACATTGAATAAAAACACAAAAAATATATCCAGTTAGGTAGAAAAGTAACTTACCTTGCCTTTGATAACATTTATTTGTTATATATTTGTTTTTTGACAACTTTTTCGAATCTGTGTACAGTAATACAAACCCCAGTAAAAAACCCTGGATACCGGTTTTCCAGGTTACAATGTGGAATACGATGTTTTTCTGGCATCTGGTTACATTTGCCCCGTCTTACAGTGTTATTTCAAATGTTATTTGAATTTGATTATATACATGTGTATTATATACTGTACTATATTTTGTTATTAATTGTTAATGCCGTATCCCGGGGTTCTACTACAGTTATATTTGACTTTTTTTTTTTTTTTTTTTACCTCTTTTTTCATTTATTGGCTTCTCTGCTATATCTCCAATGCAACGATTTACAAACAAAAAATACAAAAAAAACTGTCCGCGTGATTGAAAAAAAATGTAATATTTCAGAAAACAATTACCAAAAAATTTTTTTTAAATACGGTGCTTCTACACTTTATTGCCGAAATTGGAGACGCCATTTTATTTCACGCACCTGCTGTGAAAATGTAAGGGAGACGGAGACACCATTATTTTAAACTATGGCCGAAGCATGAAATAAATAAGAAAATAAAAATGAACTTTCGGAAAGAACTATGGAAAAAAGTGAATAAATTACTGAAAACGGGAAATGAAAACAAAAACATTTACTGTATAAAAATTTATCAAAATATAATTGTAAAAACATTCATTGAAAAGTTTCCGTAAGAAAATATAATATTGTAATGAAAGCAACATTGGATTTTTATAAAATAGTTTTTTTTTTTTTTTTTTGTTTTTTTCGAACAAATAAATAATTTTAAACATGTTATTGAATTAAAGCAAGTTTGAAGGGTTAACAACAAATTATTCAATAATAGGAAAATTTTGGGCATATTTTATTGGTTTGGAAATATAGGTTCTTTTTACCAATTGTCATAAAATTTTAACTATAGAATAATATTATAAAATCGTCAAAAAGCCTGCAAATTTTCATATAGTTTCACCCCATAGATCCAAAGATATGAGTATTTCAATATTCAATTTAACTACGATTATTTTTATATATATATATGTATACCTATATATTAGTATGTTATAAAATGTATATGGCGATTAAGCTACACTGAATATTCCGCGTTTCATCCACTCTAGGACTCTTCAAGCTTATGCGCATAAGCCTGAAGAGTCCTAGAGTGGATGAAACGCGGAATATTCAGTGTAGCTTAATCGCCATATACATTTTATAATGTACTAACTAGCTCTACCTACGTATTGAGCACCTTTGAAGTAAATACTTAAAGTTTACGCATAAATCTATACTTTCATATATTAATTTTATGTGAGTTAATTAAGTAGTTATACCTATATATTATATATATATACACACACGCACACACCACCTTTTTTGGCAATTTTATAAGTTTTAAATATCAGCGACTATTGATCAGAATTTAACAAATGAAGGCTCGTCAGAAAGCTAATAACCTGAATTGTGTAGTGGCTATGTGACATTTGCTCTTAAATTCGCACATTAAGGGGCTCATCTATCATCCAGAGCCTATTTTTTGGCACTTTTTACAGCCATAAAATGTTTCAATCATAGTCTTCTATTTTCCTAATTTTGCATATGAATTACAAAATATCTGATATTTCCTCAGTTTCTGGCCTTGATGGAGGGGAGACTAAAACTTGCTGCTATGATTTCAAATGATTTGAAATAACAGCAAGAGACTTCTTGATTCTAAATATTTCTCATGTGTTATCTCTCTCCTCTTTGTTTTTCATATATAAAGTAAATTTCAGTGTATAAGGATTACTTGATACAGGAGATATTGTAATTGTACCCTATTTCCAAAAGTGGATAGATATAACACATGAGAAATATTTGGAATCAAGTCTTCCCTTGCTGTTATTTTAGATCATTTGAAACCATTGCAGCAAGTTTTAGTCTCCCCTCCATCAAGGCCAGAGGTTTTGGGGAAATATATATTAAACAAGTTTACATGTTGGTGAAATGAACTTAAAGCCTATATTTTTTTCAAGTCTTCAATACAAGGTAGTTTTATAAATATGCATTACATGAACCCTTCAAATTACTTTCAAAAATACATGTTTTCTTAAATGAAAGAATTCTGACTAAACGCACACACACACACACACATGGATGACCAAGTTGTATGGCAATTTAGTTGACTCTTGTAGATCGTACATAACTTCTCTATAGATATTGGAATGAAGCTTGGTTTTTGCCAAATGCTCTGTTAAAGATGGGAAGAGAATCCAAACGGAAAACATACAACTTGATGAAAATACTAATAATCTAAAATCTGCACGAATTAAAATATTTTTAAATGTATTTTACAATTGGGTGATGCAATTAACCTTAAAATGGTCTTCAAAAATCTGTATATCTATAAAAGTGAAAGTGTCTGTGTGTCTGTATACATTCCTCTACCAAATAACTCTGTCAATTTTCTGTCTAGACACTCGAGATTTGACATAAGGAGTATTGAGATTTGGGAAAATCTTTTTAATTGGTTTTCAACCAGAAATTTGGCTGTCAAGGGGTCAAAGTTTAATGGTTTGACCTTTGAAAACTCTTCCAAACTCCTCCATCAATTTTGGGTCTAAACACTTCAAATTTTAAATGTAGGTTACTTGAATATGGATCAAACTTTTTAATTTGATTTGAGCCTAAAAAAGTAAATGTTATGGGGGCCAAAATTAGGATCAAAGTTTTAAAAAATTGACCTCTGCGGTCTCTACCAAATTACTCAGTCAATTTTTGGTCTAAACATTTGAAATTTTACATAAATGGTATTCAGAGATAGGGCAAACTTTTTAATTGGTTTAGGTTGAAAATTTGAGCTGCCAAGGGGTCAAAGTTCAAAAGATTTTACTTTTGCGGTTTCTAGCAAACTACTCAGCCAATTTTGGATCTAAACATTTGAAATTTATACATAACTGGTATTCAAACATGCGGCAAGCATTTTAATCAATTTTGGGGCAAAAATTTGGCTGCCAAAAGGTCAAAGTTGAAAGAGTTGACCTTTGCAGAGTCTACCAAACTCCTCCACCAATTTTGGGTCTAAAGACTTGAAATTTTAGATATAAGTAATTTGGACATGAGTAAAACTTTGTATTTTGATTTGAGACCAAAATAATAAATGTTAAGAGGTCAAAATTGGGGTCAAAGTTTTTAAAAAATTGACCTCTGTAGTCTCTACGAAATTACTTAGACAAATTTTGGTCTAAACATTTGAAATCTTACATAAAGTGTATTCACATATAGCGCAAGTTATGAACAGTACATAAGGCCTGAGCAAAGCCGAGCTGAACTGCTAGTATGTGTATATATATTTTAGTGTTCATTGGAATCAGAAATTTATAATGAAAGTAATTCGACCAAAACAATCAGAGGTTGAAACTTCAGACATTCTGATTTTACAATCAGTAGGAGTCCCTGTCTGAAAGAAGAGCAAGAAAAATACAAATACCTTGGCATAAAAGAGATTCAATTTAACATGTCAAGATGAGAGAAAAAATTGTGAATATACATGCTGTGTAAGGAAAATCTATAAAGCAGAGGGTACAAATAAAAACGACTGCCATTAACCAACTAGTCTTGTGATAACATAGTTTTATCATTATTAACTGATCACAAAAGACTAGACATTAAAACATGGGGAAATGTTGACACTGTACAGAATAACATACAGAAACCAGTGTCTGCCTAGGTTGTATCTGCCCAGAGGAGCAAGGAGGTATTGGTCTGTAAGAAATTAATCATCAGCTTCGTGCCACTATTGTGAGCACTAGGCAATATCTGATGAGCTCCCAAAATCCAAATCTCAGAATACTTCTTCAAATCCTGAAACCAGAGCCAGCAGAACGACTTCCATCGCAAAACTAGCCAAACATTTTGCACAAGAATGTCTTACAAATGAGACAGAATCAGATAACAAGCCTGCTACGGAAATAGCCTAAAAGAGTCACCAAAAATGCACCAAGAACTGCCATTGCAAGAAAACTGGAAGAATGAGCTGAGTAACAACATGCTAAATATTTGCTGGGTGAATTCACTCAGGACTATATAGACAAGGAAGGTTCTATAGACTGGTTAAAAAAATCGCTCCACTATAATCAGGAGAGAATGATAATGGCTACCCAAGATCAAAGTTTGATAACCAATGGTTTTAAAAATAAGAGTGGTATCAGCAGCAACAACAAGTGCAGGTTCTGCCACACAGATGTAGAAAGTGTGAGCCACCTGACATCCAGCTGTAAGGTTCAGCTGTGGAACATCCACTATATTGTGTAACACAATAGTTTGTAAATATCTTCACTTGACCATTTGTAAAAAGTTGAATATTGAATGTAGCAACAAGTCCTAGGAACGTTTGGGAATAACTTCTACACTATCCACAATGACTATGCAATTCCTACAGCTACATATCCAGAAAACGGAGCTATTACACCTGGCATAGAACAAGGATAAAGAAGCAACCTTAGTGGAAGTCAGTGTCTCCAATGATGCTGGGTTAAACAGAGCTGAGAGGGAAAAGATGACTAAAATACCAAGGTCTTATATACAGGGCTCTATGGACAAATTTATCTTTAGTTGGCCTTTGACAACTAAATATTTTCGTTTACTAGCCAAACCTACATGATTTTTAGAATATGACATCTTCGTTCTGTGACGAGTATGTATATCATAAAGATTTTTCTGTGTGTGCTTTTTTTTTTTTTTTGAATAAGTGTAATTCTAATTATACAACAAATTTTATGTTGATACTTGAAGGTATAAACATTTTAATTTCTTCAGATATTTTTTTTTAAACAGCCTTCGTTAAAATATATATATATTGTTCTATTAAGCTTTTATTGTTTAAATAATTTAACTTTGTTAGTTTTATTTTAAAAAAAAAAAAGCTGAAAAGATATTTTTCACTCAATAGTGAGCTTCAGATGATTGTCAGTGAAAGAAATACAATCGCCAAAAGATAAGCGTTTCATTATTTCTAGTCGCCACTTTGAAAAATCACTCGCAAATGCGACTGTTTCACTCGCAATATAGAGCCCTGATATATATAACATGAAAAGAAACTGGAATCTTAGGAAGATTTCTATTCTTCCAGTAACTATAAGAGCAACTGGACTCAGGAAAAAGGGCTTCAAAATTACCTGGTGAACCAAGTGCAAAAGAGATTCAAACAATTTCACTTAAATAGACAGAACCTTAAAAAGATCTCTTGGTTGGAATTAGATGTCCAAATATTTCTCATGTTATATCTCCCCTCTTTTGGAAATAGGGTACAATTATGAATATCTCCAGTATCAAATAATCCTTATACACTGAAATTTACTTTATGTCTGAAAACCAAAGAGTGGAAATATAACATATTTAGAATCCAGTCTCCTCTTGCTGTTATTTCCAATCATTTGAAATCATAGCAAGTTTTAGTCTCACCTCCATCAAAGCCAGAGACTTTGAGGAAATATCAGATATTTTGTAATTTATATGCAAAATTAGGAAAACAGAAGACTATGATTAAAACATTTTATGGCTGTAAAAAAGTGCCAAAAGATGGGCTCTGGATGAGCCCCTTAATGTGTGACTTTAAGAACAAATGTCACATAGCCACTACACAATTCAGGTCATTAGCTTTCTGACGAGCCTTCATTTGTTAAATTCTGATCAATAGTCGCTGAGATTTGGAACTTATAATATTGCCAAAAAAGGTGGTGTGTGTGTGTATGTATATATATATATATATATATATATATATATATATATATATATACTTGTAGCCAAATTGAATATTGAAATGCTCACATCTTTGGATCTATGGGACGAAACTACTTTCTTAGATGGTGGGTGATGTCTGACATCCGGTTGAATGCCCCATTCCCAGCTTGGAGAAACTGATGAGAAAATCGAAAAAAAAAAATATGTATGTATGTATTCAATTCTATTTATTTATTTTTTTATGGGGATGGGGCATTCTACCAGATGTCGAAATAAAGGATAAAACAGACAATCCAAATGAAAAACCATGAAGTTAACTCGGAGGCATGTATGGATTCATATTTCAGTAACAGAGCTCTACATTGCGAGTGAAAAAGTCGCATTTGCGAGTGATTTTTTTCAAAGTGGTGACTATAAATAATGCGACACTTATCTTTTGGCGATTGTATTTCTTTCATCGACACTTTTGCAAAGTTCACTACTGAGTGAAAAATATCTTTTCAACTTTTTTTTTTTTTTAATAAAACGAGCAAAGTCAAATTATTTAAACTATAAAAGGATTAACAAAACAATACACTTTTTTTTAACAAAGGCTGTTTATAAAACATCAAAGGTAATCGAATGTTTATGCCTTCAAGTATAAACAAAATTCTATATATATTTAGAATTACACTTATAAAAAACACAAAAATCTTTATGTACATTCTTATAGAACGAAGATGTCATATTCTAAAAATCATGTGGGTCTAGCTAGTAACTTTTCTATTTGACTAGTAAACAAAAATATTTGGTTGTCAAAGGTCAACTAAAGATAAATTTATCCGTAGAGCCCTGATTAAAAACATTTATTCAGGCTTTTTCAAGATACATGATATAAAGAGGTATGCTGTATTTATGTATACATTAGTGAATAATTATATTTTTATCAGTTGTGATGTGCTTGTATGTACCATTAGTGATGGGGCGATTCCAATATTTTCCCCAATTCCGATACAAGTACCGATTCCGTACTAAATTCTCGATTCTTATTCTTTATAAATTTCTAAATATTTAACTATATAGCTGTACTTTTTCTCCGATTACCTTAGAAACCCGCATGTTAAATGTGCAGATATTTTCCTAAAATATACTTGTGGGGGAAGGTCTCTCGATTTTAGCTTCACTGATGGTTTAAAATCAATAAATATTTATTTTATCATTATTACCACCAATGGAAGATTTTGCTTTAAATAAAATCAAATCAAAAAAAAAAGTCAATTAAAAGAATCGTTCTGGCATCAGAAAATCTGTACAAATTTTTCCAATACCCTGAAATATTTTTCTGATTCCGATTAATCGTCCCAACACTAATATTTACCCTTCTTTTCCAAGGAAGAATGGAGTGACACCTGGTCGGTTTAATAATGGAAGTTTAGCGAACTACAAAAATTTTAAATAAAAAAAATAAAAAAAAGGTGCACTCTGGATGGTTGGAAAAGTTAGCATGATTTGATCTGACAGGATTTCATTCTCCACTGCCTTAGATAATGGGCAATAAATAACCACCTCCCAAAGAATGAGGTAATGCTTGGGTGGATGTTCTCCTGGAACTGAAGAGAACCAGTCCTCATTTTGTTTCGAAAATCAAATTTGCAATCTTATAGGTTCTATTTGACACCAACCTCACGAGGAATACCAGGGTCGACCACGATTGATTATTAGTCAAAACAGTGGCAAAGCCTACTCAGCTACTTGAAACGAATACATCCCTTTTGCATGATATATCAGAGTATTTATTTACTTCTTCTGCAAGAGGTCAGACACAAGGTCAAGTGTGGGTTTTGATGAAAGTGTTTCTGTGGAAATAAACTGCATTCGAACTTGGCACACCCTGGTTTGCAGTTAGTTTCGTTAACCACAGGGAGTGAAATTTTAATGCTAATAATAAATATAACATGCCACTTGGTATTGCCCGGTTGTAAAATAGGCACAAATATTATATTTTAATTAATGCAGAATTCTTGTTTATTATCAATAGAAATACTGTAGGTATTAAACGTAATGTTAAATTTCTTTAAAAACAAAAAATGAAGTAAAAAAAGAGAAAGAAACGTGCATGCGAGTATTATGTTTTTCTAAACGGTTCGCTTCTTGTAAGCGATAAAATAAAAAAAACCCTGAGATTGAAACCAAAACCTAAAGACAGTGAGTCAAGTACGCTTCTTAAAAAGTGTTTTCAAACTACTTATTCTTAACATGAGTTATCTGTCATTCACACATGCGCATTCACGATACAGTTGACAAACAGATAAAAATTTGATGACCCCCGCACCACCACCACCACCACCATACATACCAATTTGACCTTTTAACAGCCCTTTTTTTTTCCGGATGAAAACCAATTAAAAAGTTTTCCACATGTCTGAATACCTGAGAAACCAAATTTCAAGTCTGTAGATCAAAAATTTGTTGAGTATATAGGTTGAGAAGTATCCTCATATACACATTGTCACTTTTATAGGTATATAGATTTGCAGCAGTTGAAAGTACATTTATGAAGAACTGCACGTTATTGCTAATGTCTATTGGTGATTTCTCTTAACAATATGTTCAACCAAAGTGTGTGTGTATGTGTGTGTATATATATATATATATATATATATATATATATATATATATATATATATATATATATATATATGTTGGAATTCAATTCCCCAATATCTTTCTAGTTAGAATTCTTTTCTAGAAAGAGATTAGGTACTTATGAGAGGGGCCACATGAAGTTTGCCAACACCCTTAAGTAAAGTGTTTCTATGGAGCAAACTGGATTCAATCTTGGCACATTGATCTTTTGTTAACCACTTAGTCAAACTTTTGAGTTCATTACAGACTATGGATCTGACAAATCTTTCTGTTTTAATTCATTTTATTTACCCCCTTCCCCAAATGGTTAGACACAAGGTCAGGTTTTAGTTTGATGAACGTGTTTCTGTGGAACGAACTGGATTCAAATTTGCTATATCCAACTTGTCAGTCTGTGTGCTTATGACCAGTCAGTAATGTTTAAATTGAAGGAGAAACAATAAAATGTCTGCGTTTAGAAACACAAATAACCGTATGTGCACAGTACAAACATTAAAAAAAACCAGTTTAACGGGTTTCTACTTATGAAATTAAAATAAATTAAGTACATAATAATGTTTTCTTCTGAAATGCATTTGTTTAAAAGATCACCAATGTAAACAAGTACCGTAAATTTAAATACAAAATTATATTTTATGTGACAAAAACTTTGCAAATGTGGACAAGCGTTTTATTTGGCATCTACAGGGTGGAACAATAAATTTGTCGCCATAAAGAAAACAACACTACAGCTTTATTTTAAAACTTTTATTGAAAAAATCGATTCAGATAACTTGATTATGTAGTAGCGCTGACATCTGTTCAATGTAACTGCTTTCAGCCTCAATCACTGCTTCAATACAAGTCTGGAACTGGGAGCATGCCTTTTCTTCAAGCGCCAGTTGGAGCATGCTGGTACACTTTCATGTTGACATTTAAGCAGACTTTGATGTGAGGTGGCATGATGTGGCTCTCACTTGAAACAACACCAAAGACCATAACCATGGCTGAAAACTTTATTGAGCTGTGCCCTCAAGCATTGAATCGTCTGGAATTTAAGGTTGCTGTAAATGGTCCGGTTGTCATAACTTGGATCGGTAGAAAGCATGAGTGGCACATCACCGATCTCGCTCATTGAACATTGTGTCACTTTCAGACATGATAGAAAGCTCCTTTCCCTCTTGGCCAACTAGTAGATGGTCTGCAACCAAAAAGAAAACCGATTTTCATCAAAAAGAAATGGAATCTTGTTGTCCTTTCTAGGGCAAGAATTTTATTGTTCTAACCTGTATTATTAATGGAGATACTGTATCCATTTGAAGATGCATTTAGTGTCATCTACATATATATAAAAGGCAAAATGTGTGTTAGTGTATGCACAATTTGTGTATGTCCGGCAAAGGTTTGGGTGGGAGGTTACTGTTTCTTAGAACTTTTTATATACTACCTAGATTATAATATCTATGATTCATGAAACGAGGTCATAAGTATTTTTATTTGGGCAACTTTTACACACTATTTTCGAGATATTTTTTACTCTTTGCATGTTTGTTTGTTTGTTTTCCATAAACTGAGTCTGTTGCAAAATATCTCTCCCTAGCATTCGTGCCCGGGATGTCCAGAAAGCAATGAGGTTTGATCAATGCGGGCAAAACCCGTCATATCGTACAAGTGCTATTCATTTGGACACTCCCCTTTTTATGGGGAGCTGGTTTTCCCCAGCATCTTGTGGGGAAACAAAGAAATATGCAGAAACTGGCTTGCAGCCAAAGTTAATTTCATTTCCCTATGGCGTGATGTTTGATCTCATTAAATTTACACACCTGTCACAATTTTTTAATTGTTGAATTAGAACTCTTTTTAGTTACTGTCCCATCGTGGGCGAGCAGTAAGATGTCTGTTTTTTTTTTTTTTTTTTTCCACACTTTCTTTTTCACCTTCACATTAGGGCTACGGGTTCGATCCTACCTACCTACCAAAACTTTTTTTTTCTCTTACACCTCCAAACGCCCGGGCAACGTTGGGTACCCCTGCTAGTCTATAATATAAATCTAACCTGCCTGTTTAAATATATGTATGGATGTATGTATGTATGACTGCCTAAAAATATCAAGAGGCGATTGATTTTCATGAGATCAGTTTCATTTTGAAGCTTGACCCTTCTGATGACAAATATCGAAAAATTGGCTAAAAACATTAATTCCTTCACCCTAAACTGGGCACTTTTTTACAAGGAGAGGTCGCTTTTTTCGACAATATTTTCCAAAGTCATCCCCTCTTTTCGATTGTCTAGCTTTGATTTAAACTTTTGCCACTTCTGGTTTGGCAATGGCCGCAGCAGCAAAGATGTCACTTTTTTTTTTTTTTTTTTTTCCCCCCCCACATTCGTCACATTCTTTTCCTCCTTCGTGGTATGGGATCGAACCTGGCTGCCTACTACCACTTTTTTTTTTTTTTTTTTTCTCATCACACACCTCTAAACATCTGGGTAACGCTGGGCACCCAGGCTAGTATCTAATATAGTGTCATAAGACTATCCTCCAAGGCATTACCACCTCATTTTTCGTGGAGAAGGATTAATATTTGTTCTGTTATTATATCATCATCCCAAGCATGTTTGCATATGTCAACAAGAAATTTTCATAATCCATTCATTAGCAAACTCAACATTTACATCACACCTGCGTGCACATGCATACAAGGGAACAGTGAGGGCACTTAAGGGAACAGCAAGGATACTAAAAAGAGCTCTCGGTTGGTTTCAATAAAAAGCAGAGCAATGTTGGTAGCTGGTTTGTCTGTCCCATACTCAGCATTACAATCTTCAAAGACAGAAAATAAAAAAATGAAAGCAAAATATTCAACTGGGTGGGTGAGATATTTTCTTTGCTAGTAAGTTATTTACTAATTATACACACCTGGCGTTGTTCAGGAATTTTTCTTTCATTTCTATTTGGCTTTTTTTTTTCTCTTTTCCATTCTTTTTTTTTATTATTATGCCATTAGTTTGTTTTGTTTGATTATTGGTTCCCCGATTTATCGGAGAGGGACCTATGTTTTCAGTGGCAGCCGTGCGTTCGGACAATTGCCAGATAACCGTCCATTAGTTTTTCCTGAAATTTTGCCACAAATTGTATTTCATTAAATAGATGTGCACAGTAAAAAAAATTTTTTTGCAAAAATTTCTGTTGCGTCCTTAGGGTCTCAAGAGGTTAAAAATGCCCCAAAATGACACGTTTTGCCCTATAACTTTTGATCCATCGATTAGATTTTTCTGAAACTTGGCCAAAATATGGAGCCCATTGTTCTTAATATAAATCCAGTATGGGTGATACTGGCAAAATTCTGGTTTGTGTCCCCGGGAACTTATAGTGCTAAAAACGCCTCTTTTTATGGCTCTTTTTTCATATTTCTCAACAAAAACTTATGTCTGACTATATAGTGGTTTCTCATAGTGGTCAACTCAAATATACATATATTTGTGGCTCTTTTTTCATATTTCTTAAAAACTTGATATGTCTTATTATATAGTAGTTTTTCACAGTGGTCAACTCAAATATACATATGTTAAGGCCTGAAACTGCGCTATTTTCCATTTACACTGAGATTCGACGTATCCAGGGGCTCAAAAGAGGTTAAAAAAATGGCAAAAAATGGTACTTTTTGCTCCATAGCATTTAATCCATCCATTAGATTTTCCTGAAATTTGGCCGAAATGTGGAGGTATTGTTCTGAATATAAATTCAGTATGGTTGACCCTGGCAAAGTTCTGGTTCGCATCCCTCCGGGACTTTTAGCGCTAAATAAACATGCCTTTTTGGAGCTCTTTTTTTCATATTACTCAAAAACTTGATATGTATATCTATATAGTGGTTTTCCATGGTGCTGAATTCAAATATACATGTCTTAAGGTGTGAAACTGCACCGTTTGTCCATTTTCACTAGGATTCATCATTTCTAGGAGCTCAAAAGGGGTTACAAATGCCCCAAAATTGCCAAAAATAATACTTTTTTCCTCATCCATTAGATTTTTCTGAAACTTGGCGAAAATGTGAAGGCAACGTTGGCTCTTCACACTTCACATTCATCATTTCTTCACTATTTTTTTGCGGCGTCATCTCACATGCAGCACCAGAGTGGGACTGTGCACGTGCAGCTTGTTATTTCTAATAGGAGTTTGAAAATTAAATTTAATTATTGAACCAAATTGCTACCTATAAAACTTTAACTAATTTTCTTAAGCAAATATTGTTGTAATCTTTTGTACTTGTGAGTTGAAACTTTTTTTCCTTAGCATGCTAAAATATACTTTAGTTCTGAAATTTGAAAAAATCCTGCCTTTGTTCTAATGGATCATAATTTATAACTGAACAAGTCGCACCTCATTCTCTTTTTCATATTCTTTAATGTCTCTCTGGACATTTAGAAAAAGAGTGATCCTTCTTTCTAGCTAATTTATATAGTAAGTTCATACATACCTTAAACACTTTTTTAAAAAAATTTTTATTACATTTTCACCCCAAACAAGGCAAATTGCCACTTCGGTGTAGGGGGCTACTATCAGGGGCAACAACTACTGGGGTACTATGTAGGAATTTGGGCAGCAAGATGTCGGTTCACGTTACACTTGAACTTCTGCACGTCAGTACTGTTGGGAAAGCAGGGACCTGGAATGGAACTCCAAAGTCTAGCGGTTCTGGGGAAGAAACTATTGGAGTAGAAAGATCTTTTACATCTAGGGATCTCTACAGTGTGGGGGTGGGATTTAGCAGCCTGTCGGGTTTGTCGAGGGTGCTCACGTCGTGGAGGCACAAGTGATTGCAGTTCGTCAGAGCATTCACCATTAAAATACTTGTAGAACAGGCAGAGGGATGCAACATTTCGTCGATGGGACAGAGGCTGAAGCTTAGATGCCAGTTCAGGGCCTATCGGGTAAATTAGATGGCAAAATAATACAAGTCTCTTTACTTCTATATAATAGTAATGATAATATAGAAATAAAGAGTTATTCTTCTTGCGTAACTGTCTTCACATGGTCAGTCAAGTAGAATAGTGGTTTTGATCCATCGGGTCACAAGTGCATCCAGTCAAATTATAAAATCATCCATCATTGTCAGTGAAAACCACAAACATCACTGGTTTTGGGGCTAAAATCAGAGTGTACTATCTGTTCTGATGCTACACTTAACCTATCCTTTCAATGTTCAATAAAGGAGAAATCTCTCTAGACTGGGGCAATTTTAATTTTTTTTTTTTTTTTTTTTATCCAGAGTGCCCCATTTTGAGGAACCTGATTTTTCTCCCATTAAAGACCAATCTGGTGTCTAACTCTGCCCTCCTGGCGAGGCAAGTAAATAGAAACATCACTGGTTTGTCAACTTTCTGATGATGCTGTGACTTGCATTTGACTTAGTTGAAAGTGAGGACTTGCATCTACCACACTCTCTCGTCCAAAAACATTTGGTCCTGATGGCAAGACAGGATCAAGTCGACTGTGATACTAGGTGCAGGAGTTGTCTCCAACACCTACGGTGCCTAGCATTCCCAAAATGGTCATTCATATGGTACTAGCTAGCCTCATCATTGCTTAACTTCGGGGATTATGTAGACAACCCCCACATCGCCATCTATTTTTAAGTCTAAAATGTCACTTGGTATCACCCCTTCCACTCCAAGTTAGCATTTTAATATTTTATTTTTTATAAATAAAAAAATATATTTCACTTCATTTGAGAACAAGATGCTCTGAATAACAGATATGAATTTTTTCTCTCGCCTGATGAGGAACAGTTGGTTTTTTTAATAAACCAATTTGCTCTGAAACATTAGCATGTTTAGTTTAGCGAGTATGTAATACTTGTCTATATAAATAAAAATGTGTGTTTGTATGTGTGTGTCTATAAATGTGAAATTGTGTGTGTGTACATTTCCCTACCAAACTACTCTGTCAATTTTCTGTCTACAGACTCAAGATTTGACATAAAGGGTATTGAGATTTGGGAAAATCTTTTTAATTGGTTTTCAGTCAGAAATTTGGCTGTCAAGGGGTCAAAGTTCAAATCGTTGAACTTTGAAAACTCTACCAAACTCTTCCACCAATTTTGGGTCTAAACACTTGAAATTTTAGATATGGGTTATTTGGACATGGATCAAATTTTCTAATTTGATTTAAGGCCAAAACAATGAACGTTAAGGGGTCAAAATTGGGGTCAAACTTAATAAAAAAATTAAAAAAATTGACCTCTGGGGCCTCTACCAAATTACTCGGCTAATTTTTAGTCTAAACATTTGAAATTTTACATAAAGTGTATTCAGACATAGGGCAAGCTTTTTAATCAGTTTTTAGCCGAAAATTTGTCTGTTAAGGGATCAAAGTTCAAAAGATTTGAGCTTTGTGGTCTCTAGCAAACTACTCAGCTAATTTTGGGTCTAAACATTTGAAAGTGTATTCAGACATGCAGCAAGGTTTTTAATCGGTTTTGGGGCGAGAGTTTGGCTGCCAAAAGGTCAAAGTTGAAAGAGTTGACCATTTCAGACTCTACCAAACTCCTCCGCCAATTTTGAGCCTAAACACTTTAAATTTTAGATGTAGGTTACCTGGACATGAGTCAAACTTTTTAATATATATATACACATAAATTTATGAACAGTATGTAGAGCCCGAGCAAAGCTAGGCTGAACTGCTAGTATATATATATATATATATATATATATATAATCTTATGAAAAAAAAAATGAACCTTTATAAAGTTGATTCTTCATTTAATTGTTAAATCAAACGTTAAAAATACATAGAAATTTACAGGACTATATGTTTTCTATTTAGTTCTGTAAAGGCTACCGTAGTTTCTTCCAAACTATCATTAAGTTTTGGATTTTTTAATTTCGCCATGCAAAATCTATAGTGAAATAAAAGATGGAATTATTTAAAATTCATGTATGTACTTATGTTATAATATTTTTGCATGTTCTTATGGCAAATCATCCTAAATCTTATTTAGACAAAAAAAAAAAAAAATGATTCAAAAACCTTTTTAAAAAAAATATTTAAATGTTATTCATCTAGACCGAAATGGCGGTGATTTTTTTTTTTTTTTTTTTTTTTTAAATTTAAAATTCTATTAAAAATAGTAGAAAAAGTTTTATATTATTCTGTTTTTCATATGATAAAATTCAAGCTTTTGTCATTCTGGGGAGAGAAAAAAAAAAAGGTGCTCAAGAATAATGGATTTTAATAGATTTTAATTCTTTTATAAAAAAAGAAAAAAAAGCAACAACTTGGTTTTTCTATTTTTTTTTTTTTTTTTTTTTTTTTTTTTTGCCGTGCCTAATTAAAATGGCGAACTTGTTTATGGGATTTGTAAAAAGTTATTTTATGCTATATAGATTTGATTTCAAGAATCGATTAATAGTAAAGTCACGTAGAGGCGAGAAACACGCACACGACCCATGAGAAGTGGTAATATAATTTTATTAATGTATTGTAGAGATTAGATGTTAGACAACAGATCTTAAATGTTGGGCTGCTTCTTCTAGGTGGGTGCCTGTCGATGGAAACCCCTCCCCATCACCACACACACACACCTGCCTACCTACGTTGCTTAGTTTATTGTTTTTTTCCTTTTTTTCCACATCTTCCCTCTTCCTCTTATTTAATTACCTGTAACCAATTTAAGTATGTTTCTCCTTCCTAGTCTGTTGCTTCTTAGTTTCAGACCTTTTTTCTTTTTTTTTTTTTTCAATATTCATCACTTTATTTTGTTTTAAAGCTGTGTATAATGCGATGAACAACTCTCTCTCTCTCTCTCTCTCTCTCTCTCTCTCTCTCTCTCTCTCTCTCTCTCTCTCTCTCTCTCTCTCTCTCTCTCTCTCTCTCTCTCTCTCTTATGGAAATAATCACGTTTTTTTTTTTTCTTATATGTGCTGATACATTATCTAATATATGAAAAAATAATTATGGACTTTGCTAATCTTCGTAGAGATGCACCTATCTCATTTTGGACTCACCAGTGCAAGCCAAAAATATGTCCATCTACCACAGATTCTTGTATTTTTATTTATTTATTTATTTTTTTACATCATTTTTCCTCAAGTCCAGTTAAGACAGCTAATACAGCTAACCAAACTAGCTTTGTGTTTCTATTGTTACTTGCACACCGTCCATGCGATTGTAACAGAGCGCACATGGGCACGTGTGAGAAAATCAGCAGCCGCCAAAGGATAGCTGGCTAATGAAAATATTCGCAGCAGCAGCCGTCGAAGTATATATGCAAGTTAGCAAGTGCGCACGAGCTTGCGTCACAAGAAGAGAAAATACACTACATGGTCAAGAGAGAAGCAAAGTGCACGACGGGGAAGATGGACGTGTAAATACGAGTGAGAAAGCGCTGGTTAGCACCAGCATCAGGTTACGGGGGTAAAGACTTTTAAAAAGCATGTGTGAAAAGACTTTGGAAATAAAATGAAATACGTTGTTTTAGAAAAACTACGAATAAATGCATTTAATTTGCACTTTAAAAGAATGCTGAGTCAGATTTTTTTTTTTTTTTTTTTTGTTCCTGTGACGTTACACAATTTTACTAGCAAGCGCTTCTGAGCTATTTTTTCAGGTGAATAAAGTTGAGCCATAATATCACTGGTACTTTGTACCTCTTGTATTACCAAACCTCAGAGTTTGGGAGAAGGGGGCGGTCATGAAGATAGGCACTGTCTTCTACAAGCAATTCCACGTCTCCAAGAATTGAAAGAGATTATATTTCAGACGTAGTTAAGTTTTACATTTCTAAATTTTTTAGATGAGGATTGATTATTCATATTATTTGGATTCTTCGGACTGCTGTTCTCATCTTGAGTGTTATTTTCACAACGTTTTGGTCTATGTAATCTCCGACCTTCTTCAAGTGCATCTTGGCGAACCCTGGAATCTGCTGAAAGATTCCTGAGTTCAACAAGATATCTGAGGAAGGTCGGTGGTTACATCATCTAAAACGTTGTGAAAATAGCACTCAAGATGAGAATAATAGTCCGAAGAATCTAAATAATAAAAGTAATTAGGTTTGTTTATTTTTCCTTACCAAAATCATCAATCATCCATTTTGTTTCTGCCTTGTAAGCTATGTGATCGTCCACATGATAAAATAAAATTAAACAATGTCGTGTTGTAACTGAATTGAAAAAGTTAAATTTTAATCAAATTTCTTAAAGTGATCTCAAACATGCAGCTTCTCTTTGTAATGGCCAAGGTTCAATTAGCCATGTTTTAAAACAAATTTTTAAAGAAAGAAAAAAAATGTGTTTTACTTTGAATCGATGTGTATTGTATTCGTGGGAGAATACAGACAGGTTGATTGTAGCTTTGTTTCTATCCCATGGCATGAAGCTGGATTTTCTCTACATTAAAAACGGACCTTTGTGTCTAACTTCTCCCTTGTGGGGAGACACATAAATTGGGACTTACGAAATGTATGCATACATTAAACGAGCTGGTTATAAGTTTGTTTATATATATATATATATATATATATATATATATATATATATATAATGTGAATTGTAGCATAAACTTCAATTGTAAAAATCTGATCCGGATCCAAGACGCATCCTTTTCCCCTGCTGCACTTAAGTGAAAATGGGGTCATGGTCAAATCCAGATCCGGACAAAATTAGACTTTAAGAATTGTGTGGATTATAACAAGATTTTTAACTTTTCTGTCATGCTCACGTCGTGCACACCTTTTCCGGTGTTTTTAAATTTTTTCATATCACCATCCAAACTTAGGATTAAGAAAAGGAATGCATTTTCAATATTGAAAGTCATAAAGAAAATACACATACGCTTCCTTAATTCTGTCATTAATCTTGAGTCCGAGTGGCAGTATGAAAAAAAAAAGGTTTCCCATTATATAGTAATGCAGGTTTACCATTTTGTTTGGGGCCGTTCAACTTTAAGGGGTACTTAAATCTAACTTTCGCCTCTGATCCAAGCAAGAGAATGTAGAAGATTAGGGTAATTTTTTTTTATATAACTGTCATTCACACTTTTTAACCCAATCTTGTGTGAAGTCATTTTACATGGAGTGGTGATGAATATAAGTTTCTTTGAAATATTTTAAATAGTAATGCCCACTGGCCTTAAAACGCTTACGATATTTCAAGGTAGTTCTACTAAAATAGTCATATTTCATAAACAAAAGCACTTTAAGTCTTCAAAATACCACCATTTTGTTCAGAAATGAATATCCTTTCACATGCATTAATAAATAATCTAAATAATATATTTGAAGAGTTTTTAGCAAAGTAATGATAAAAATGTTAAAGTTATGAAAAGCCATTTTTTGTCGGATTTTTTTACCCCCCCCCCCAAACCCCCGTGATGATGGTACCATTTTACCTATAGGCAATCTTACCATGAAATTTGGAAAACAATTAGAAAAAAAACATCAATCTTACTTATTGTTAGGGTACAAAATAAATTGGTCTAGTTGTTTTTTTTGTTGTCTTAAAAATAAAACGTTTAACACGTTTCAAACATTTTTTTTTTTCTTTGTAAATGTTTTCTACCCAAAGTAATATGTTAATTAATGTTTTTATTATTTTTATGCATTAAAATTATAATTCTGTGTTGAGTTCTCTTTTGCTAAAAGATGTTTTTTTTTAATAGGTTCCCCCACCCCCAAATTGAAACCTCTTTTCAGCGAAAGTAGACAATTTAACTAGAAGCGCTAATAATTATAACCTAAGCAGCGATAGCCATACAACTGTTATCAGCTTAATTTGAACTCAACAAGTTTTGTGAATTACCTTTATTTTGAAAAAAAAAAAAAAAAATTTTTTTTTCTTTTTTTTTTTAATGAAAATGAATGCAGTTTTTCATTATTCTATAAAATTTCCTTCAAGAAATATTGGTTTTCAAATATATTTAAAATTTGAACTTTAATCGTGATAATAAATGACTTTATTGCTGCCAATTAAAGAAAGTAAATAAGATCTACTCTTTTAGACGATTATGTGTGAATACCCTGAAAAAAAAAACTTAATGAAAAAAAATGATAACGATAATTTATAATGAATGGGTAGGGAGATCATTTTTGCATATAAATTTAATGTATAATGAACTCCCATTTCCCAGCCATTCTTGCCTTTTAGAGCAGTTTTCTTGATATTTTTTTAATTTGAAAACTTAGTGTGTGTATATATATATTATGCTATCATTAAATCTAGGTTCAAGCCCACCTCCTGAAAGTGCCTCTTTTGAATCTGTAGTACCATTAACTTTAAATTTGAGTGATCCCCCCTAAAAAATCTCCTTTACCACTAACCCTAAGTCCAAATCGCACCAACTTAAAAAAAAGAACCCTTTCATAATTCTACCATTAACCATAAGTTCAAGTAGGAAGCCCCTCCCCATCGTATAAAGTCTTAAAATCACACATAATCGTCTAAAATTTAAAAAAAAAAAAAAAAAAAAAACTCACGATTTGTTCCTCATAGAAAAATAAATTAACTGCTCTAAAACACTAGAATGGCTTGGAAATGGTGGATTAGTTTACATTAAATTTATGTAAACTAATCCCCCACTCTAAAATTTTTTTTTTTTTTTTGCCAAGTTTTCAACGTGTTCACACATAATTGACACAAGCCCTACCACCAACAACTCAAATTCCAGGTGCCAAGTTTCCTCTTCATACAAAGACCTTCTTAAAAATGCACATAATTGTCTAAAAAGAAAATTCACAGAATTTATTATTTCCTATAGAAAAAAAAATGGTTAACTGCCCTAAAACGTTAGAATGGCCATTCTAACTATTTTGCCCCTCCAACAAATGGAGGGTGGATTTGTAAATTCAACCTTATCTGTTCGTCCGTTTGTCTGTTCGCACTTTTCTCAATAACTATGCCTTGGAATTTTTTAAAATTTTGTACAAACATTAAACATGATATGAGTAAATAAAGTAACAGAACAGATTTTCCAGGGAAACTCCAATCCACCCCCTAGAGGTGCCTTTCAGATTAAAATTGCTAAAATTGACACTTTTGTGCTTATTAAAAAAAAATTGATGCTTTGGATTTTTATAAAACTTTCTGAAAAGTTGTAACTAACTGATTTCTATGTAATTTTGTTTGTCTATACTTGTCAATAACTCTTGGGTGTGCCCCAGGGGCTCTTTTAGGACTAAGAAAAACACTCAGTTTTTGGGACTATTTTACCATATTTGTCCAAAATTTTCTGTGCATGTCTATTTAGCAGTTTTTCATGGTGCTAAACTCAAATTTAAATATGTTAAGGCCTTGGGGACTTTTGGGGCTAAATGGGTGGGAATGGGGGAATGATGAACTTAGTCATTTCTTTTTTTTTTTTTTTTGCATGGTGCAGAACTCAAATTAACATATGTTAAGGCCTAAAACTGCACCATTTGTTCATTTTCACCAGGATTTGACGTCCCCTGGGGACTTTTGGGGCTAAATGGGGGGGGGGCAAATGTTGAACTTAGTCGTTTTTTTTATGCCTCGTTCACTGTGCACTCATGCGGGATCATGCATGCTTCACTTGTTTATATTAAATTTGTTTTTTGTTGTTGTTTCTTTTCTGCCAAGTTTTTCAGTGTATTCATATGTAATTGCCTAAAAAAAGAAGGGGAAAAAATTACATATTTTAGGGTGGCAGGTGTGGACAGTTTAGTAGGTCTTTATCTACTATAATACCAAAGAAGTCTTGCAGTATATTGATTTT
Source organism: Euprymna scolopes (assembly GCF_053919585.1). Lineage (NCBI taxonomy): Eukaryota > Metazoa > Mollusca > Cephalopoda > Sepiida > Sepiolidae > Euprymna > Euprymna scolopes. Next base: position 72,218,510 of record NC_136496.1, read on the forward strand.
TAAACATTTTTAGTATTGGGTTTCAGTTTCGTGTACATAAAATGCATTACAATTTAATTTGGAGTTCTAAGATTTTAATGCATGCATGGAATTTTTATGGTCTTGCAACCTATTTCTGTGCAGTTACTACGGATTATGGAAACCATTAATTTCTGGAGATTTTCAGTGTCATGTTCGGATTCCTTACAAAAACGTACATTTATATGACAAATCTCATTAATATCGTGTTTTAATAAAGAAACAGCATCTTTATTGAAAAGGTAGTGTAAAAAATGTGACAAAACACATGGTCTCAAACAGGAAAAAATATCTAAATGTGCAAGAGACAAAAAAATAATCTTCCTTATTTTGAGCCAGATTTAAAAAATTTAAAACGATTCCTTCTTAGATCATCAAGCTCTATGCCATTATTGAGACATTTTAAGTAATTCTAATTTTTTAATGTGTATTGCTATTTTAAAGGGTTGTTGGGGAGAAGGATAGATAATGTCTGTAACTTGTAATTTGAAAATTAAAATATTTGCGATTTGCATGAAATTTGATTCATAGTTATTAGTAGGGCTATGACAACACAATATTCTTATTCTTTTGACTCTCGAGTATATATCCGACACAGTGAGACACAGTTAATCAATTGAGAGCCACATCACTCTATATAAAAGCATATAAGATATCAAAGGATACACACTCGAGTCAAAACCATGAAAAGAATATGCTGTTGTCCTAGCCCTAGTTATTTGGCAACAATTAAGAAAAATTCCTTGAATTTCAATTTCTTGTTAAGCTCTAAACTTTAGACATTTTTCTAAAATCAAAACCAGAAAAATTCTAGATATAAGGTTTAGTAATATATACTAGCTGGATGCCCATGTCGCTTAAACATATTTTAATTTATGCAGATTGCATATGCATTATTATAGAATCGATCCTCTATTGAATGTTATATATTATGAGGAATAATTTGCCTGGTGGACTAATTCGATAAAAAAATAATGATAATGTCATTCATCAAATTACATCTGTGTTTGTTTACAATATCACGTCAGCTGATATTTGTGCTTGATGATGAATGCCCTGGAAAAGTCACTTCTGATTAATGTTTAGTTTTAAAATATGAAGATGAAGAAATGATTTGCGGCGATTTTAAATCGTTCCTCTTTTATTGCGAATTGAACTCATTAATAAGAAAAAATTGAGATAAAATGGTGAGGTACACCCAGGCTTGAACATGGGATCATTCAATTTCTAGTTGAATATTCTACCACTGAGCTACATCTCCAGATGACAATATTTCCGTTTTTTAATTATTGCTCTTGGCTGGTGTAACATAAAATATTCCCCTGTAAAAACTATTCTTTTTTATCTATAAGAAAGAAAAAGGCTATTTTTAGCATCGGACTTTTTCGATACTTATTCAATTAATTTCTGTACAAAACATATCTAAGAACACTACCAGACATATAAATTCCTTTAAATGTGAAATTTGCAAAAGATAGGCTTAGCCGTTTTGGAACCTATGAGGAAGGAACTCACACACACACACACACACAAAGTGACTTTTATATACTAGCGTGTGTGTGTGTGTGTGTGTGTATATATATATATATATATATATATATATATATATATACACACACACACACAAAGATGTAGAAATTTTCAAGTTGGTATTTGGAGGAGCGTTTAATTAACTGGGATAGATGCACTCCCTGTCTACATTAAGACATACATCTAAGAAAGGAAAACACTCTGAGGTCTGCTCTGTCTTGTGGCAGCCATTACACCAACAAAGATTAGCAGTTGTACCAAAGAGTGGTTGGTTCTGCACAAAGCCTTCACCACTATAAACAAATCATCTGTGTGGATTTTCAAGCAACTTAGTTGTGGTGGAGCTCATACATTGAAATTGATGGGAGGGTCCATCATATATATCAATGATCAGCAGCTTGCTATTCATTGTGAATATTATGAAATACAATTTCATTAATTATTTGATGTTTTTAATTTTAAAGTTTTTTTGTGCTGCAGTTCATACTTGGATTTTTTTATTTCAGTTTTTTCTTTTGGCTTCAAAAATTACTGTTTCATAAATTAGTTGATCGATTGATTTCTTATTCTATTAAAAATGCCTTTTATATTTTGCAAAAAAAGTTTCTTATCTATATATATTTAATAGTAGTGTTCGTGTAGGTGTATATGTCTGTACAAGTCTGCTACAGCCCACACCACTGGACCGATCATGACCAAAACCTCCAAACCTAGAGATGCTGCACACCATTTTCCAAGGTCAAGGTCATAGCCTATGTATATATACTCTCCTACAGCCCACACCACCGGACTGATCATAACCAAACCTGACATGATGATGATGATCTCTGACATAGCGATGGTGCACACCTTTTTCAAGGTCAAGGTCATATTTAGTGTGGCTCTTCATAAACCTCCTCACCTAGGAATGGTGCACACCAAGTTGGGGTTCACCACCATCCCGGGAGCTGCTATAATGGTGCCGGCAAACTTCCTTGTGAATTTGAATCTGATCCCTATTTAAACACCTTAAGCAATAGTTGCTATTACAACATCCACTTACTGCAAGCAGGTACCTTAGTGTACAGCAAACTCTTTGTTAGTATTTTATTCGTTTTCAAATTTATGCTAACCGATGATGAATTTTTTTTTTTTTTTTTTTTTTTCAGGACTTTTCATTATTATAATTCCTTGTTTGAATTTGATGGATCAATAAACATTGTAATTTATTCAATTTCATTTTATCTATTTTTCTTATTTCTTTTAATCAGCAGGTAACAAAAAAAACAAACTATTTTACTAAAAATTTTTAAATATGAAAACCTAGCAGAAGACCCATCTTGGAACGCATATGCTACTAAGTTTTTATATTTTAGTTTTGTACTAGGTTTTTATATTTCTCTTTTAGTAAAATTACCTGGCAATAGTTCATTATAGTTAACAAGAAAAACAGGGAGTAAAAAACATTTGGCAAATAACTGTTACCAAAGGCAATATTTTTTTTTACATACCTGCATTTTTATTTTTATTTTTTTTGTGCATGTGTGTTTTTAAAGTTTTTAAAATAGGTTTTATTTCAATATAAGATTTTGTTTAACTTGTCTTTGGTTAGAGTCAGAATCCAAAATGGCTGACTCCACTTTCCAGAAATAACCGAAATCTGATTACTTTTTCTTTTTCGCCATTTTCTCCTTTTAATTCAGTAAAAAAAATAAATTTTATTGCATTCGGAACAGTTGTTGTATGTTTGTGTTAATGCCAAAAAGACGAAAAACCCATCAGTCAAACTTCAAGTGTCCGCCATTTTCAGATTCTCATTCTAACGAAAAACAATTGATATAAAATTTTAAATGATTAAAATAAAAACGCTTTCAAAGACTTTAAAATACAAGAAATTACTTAGTTAGGTGGAAAAGTTATTTGTTGAATATATTTTGTTTACCACTTTTTTCCTTGTTAACTATAATGCATCATTGCCAATTAGCCTTCTGTTTTAGTGTTACCTGCTGAATCCTACATGTGTACAACTCCTCTTTAAGCACACGCTATCGTGTAGATCATGACTAGTCCCCCCCCCCCAAAATTAGGATAGATCAATTATTTTAAGTAAAAATGTGTGAGCCACATACTTACCTTTTAAACATCACCAATCTACATGTAGTGTGTTAATGGTATAAAAACAAGATAGCATGAGGCGTTTATTCGTCCCCCGATTTATCAGAGAGGGACCTATGTTTTCAGTGGCTTCTGTGCGTCCATTAGTCCGGACTATTGCCAGATAACCATCCATTAGTTTTTCCTGAAATTTTGCCACAAATTGTATTTCATTAAGTAGTTGTGCACAATAAAAAAAAATTTTTTTACAAAAATTCCCATTGCACCCCCCCCCCCAGGTGCCCAAAATAGCCAAAAATGACACATTTTGCCCCATAACATTTGATCCATCATTTAGATTTTTTTTAAACTTAGCCAAAATGTGGAGCCTATTGTTCTTAATATAAATCCAGTATGGGTGACCCTGGCAAAAATATGGTTTACGTCCCCGGGGACTTTCAGTGCTAAAAACACCTATTTGTGGCTCTTTTTTCACATTTCTCAACAAAAACTTATGTCTGAATATATAGTGGTTTCTCACGGTGGTCAACTCAAATATACATGTGTTAAGGCCTAAAACTGCACCGTTATCCATTTACACTGGGATTCGGCATCCCCAGGGGCTCAAAAGAGGTTAAAAATGTCCCAAAATGGCCAAAAATGACACTTTTTGCCCCATAGTGTTTGATCCATCCATTAGATTTTCCTGAAACTTGGCCAAAATGTTGAGGCTATTGTTCTTAATATAAATTCAGTATGGGTGACCCTGGCTAAATTCTGGTTCGCATCCCTCCGGGATTTTTAGGGCTAAAAAAACATGCCGTTTTGGAACTCTTTTTTTCATATTACTCAAGAACTTGATATGCATGTCTATATAGTAGTTTTCCATGGTGTTGAATTCAAATATACATGTCTTAAAGCGTGAAACTGCACCATTTGTCCATTTTCACTGGGATTCAGCATTACCAGGAGCTCAAAAGGGGTCACAAATACCCCAAAATTGTAAAAAAAAAAAATGACACTTTTTACTCCATAACATTTGCCCGATCCATTAGATTTTTCTTTGGCGAAAGTTTGTGAAGGTAACGTTGGCCCTTCACACTTCTCACATTCATCATTTCTTCACGATTTTTTGTGGCGTCATCTCACATGCAGCACCAGAGGAGGACCATGCACACATGGCTTGTTTGTATTTTTTTTTTTTTTTTTTTTTTTTTTTGACAAAGATGTAATATGCCTTTTAGTGATACCATATTTTAATGTTAGTAAGCGTGTGTTTATAAAGCGTAAAATTGGATTCCGGAACATGAGAATATGTAGAGCTCAGCCAGAACGGGCGAATCTTGATGAGGGAGCCTCTATTATTTATAAATCTGAAATTGTAAAGATTATGTTAGATGTATGTATATATTTATGAGCCAATTACGGTCGGTGTAATCACAGAATCTGTGGAACGTGTAGAATTTGCTCCGATGACAAGTAGGAGTAGTGGTAAGACTAAATATTTAGAGAGAAAAATAAGGACTCCTTCCTTTTAAAGATATTATGATTGTGATGGTGTTCTCGTAGGATGTAATGTAGCATTTTATTATCACGACTGAATGTGTATAAAATGGTGTTTGACAGCTACATAAGATAGTGGTTATTAGCCTAGATGTATTGAATATGTATGTGGCATCTGTTGTTGCAAACCTGTGATACTTTTGTACAGAGGGAAATTTCTGCAGCCATTTTATTATATATGGGGATAAAAACATTTAATGTTTTGTTTTCTACAAAAAAGGTGTAATATAATTTTATATAACAACATTGTCATTTAAATAACATCTAGAGGCCTTTTTTGTTTTTTTTACACCTCTGGGATTTGTTTACGTGCTTTTTGATGCATTCTGGTCAAATTATTATTGTTGTTATTATTATCATTGTTATGATTATTATTATGATCTGTCTAATCATATGCTAAGGCATTTCCTGTTCGTACATATGTTATTACCTCCTACACCCATCTAATTTAACGAGGTCATCTAATTGTCAAATTTATAGGCGATTGGGGACCACCTATGAATTTAATATTCTCTTGACATTTCCTCCCTTGGAGAAAGATGGTTCAACCCTCCTAGGGTGAATGCCATACAACAACAACAATAACAAAAAGGTAACTGAAAATGTACTTGTGTTTTGACTTTATCCATTTTAAAATAAATTGTTCCAAAATCAACTACTAGGATTTGATTTTTTTTTTTCTTTGTTGCCATCGAAAAAAATCATTAAATATAATGATTTTATTGAATTAGTAGTTTTGAAATACTGTCAAGCGGCATTTTCTTGAATTACATAAAACATGATTTCACAATTCCTTGAGATGTCATGATTTTGGATAAATGTAACAAGACAGACTGCAGTTACCTCCACTGCCTATTCTATTTATTATTCAAGTATGTTGCAATTTCACTGGAAGATTCTATTTTATTGAAAATTAATTCTCTATTTTATCGCTTTTTCGTCTTTTTTTTTTTTTTTTTTTTTGGATATGCTACCAATTTCGATATGACAGTTAAGTAGATACCATTAGTTTTAATTGAAATTCAATATTTCGATTTTTGTTCTTATTTAAAAAAAAAAAAAAAAAATCACCAATTCTTTTTCGAACCCTCTCCAAGACGGAGAAACAAATGGTTAGTGCACCAGATCAGGTGTGGTAACACTAGTTCGTGCATGAGATGTAGCGGTTGTATAGAGATATAGAATACAGGTTAGTGTGAGAAGTTTTCTCTTCCGTTTTCCTGCTTTCCAGCTGTCTATAATATGGTTGTCTTCAAGTCCAACGTGAACAAGTTTCTGATGAGCCGTTACACTTAAGTTAACAAATTTACCAAACTTCCATTACTATCGATTACTATATCGTCCTTTTGACTACTCTACACTCTTTAACCCTTATCCTTGACTGGCCTATCGGCCTTGATAAGTGGTGATGCCTATGTAAAAAAAAAAAAAGAGAGGGAGCCTACCTTTACGACAGACTTGGTAGCGTCTTCTATGTTCTTATTTCATGTTACCTAACAAAGTCATACTGAGAAATGCCATCCCCCTGTTTACTTGTCGTACAAGGGCAGAATTAGATGTACTGAGGATGTTGACATAAAAGAATTACTTGGTGGAATACAGTGATGTACCATCAACCAGTGCTACTATGATAGGTTTGGGGACATTTGTTTCTACATTGTTGCTCTTACACAAAAAAGCATATTTCCTGAATGAATAACACTTTGGTTTTGATCTCAAAAAAAAAATATAGTGAAGAAAAAATTTATTAGCTTTTTATATTTTTTAGGGGTTTACTCCTATACTAGACTATAAAAAGCTAATAATTTTATTTATAAAAAAAAAAAAGCTAATAAATTCTATTTATTAAAAAAAAAAAATCTTTAGTATTAGAACAAATCTAAATATAGATTTTCAAGTAGAACCAATGGTATATACTTTTCATGTCACAGTAATGAATATATCCAAAAATTATGAAAAGCGATAGGATATGAAATTTATTAGTAACGAAAAGTTTTCAAAGACAACTAGTAAAAATTGAGTTTTGCTAAATTGGTATATAATTTCAGAAAATTATTACCTCCCTTAAGTCACACTTTTAAGCAAAATTCAGTTTTCGCTGTCTTCAAAAATTATTTTCATTAATACTTAATTTTATACTTTATTGTTTTTCATAATTTTTGGATATGTTCATTACTGTGATATGACAATTAAGTAGAGACCATTGGTTTTACTTGAAATTCAATATTTCGATTTTTGAATTTCATTCTCATAACGGAGAACCAAACGTCCTTTAAATGAAAAATAATTTGTTTTTACAGAATGCAAAGTCCATTTCATTATAAATAATTGATGTGACTGAAATAGGATTTAATCACTTATTCTCTTTTAAAATAACTTAGATTGTAATTAAAAAAAAAATTTTTTGTCACAACGTTTTTATTTGTGAAGAAAGATGTTGAAAATATCGATTTTTATTGCAAAAGTTTATTAAAAAATTGAATGAACTTTGTATCTTTTAATTATGTCGATTTAATATCTGTTTAAATACTGACTGGTGCTTGTATATTGGATGGACAAATCGAAATATTGAATTTCAAGTAAAAAGAATTGTACCTATATAATTACTATCGTGCATATAGTAACATATCCAAAAATTACAAAAACTGATAAGATGGAAAAATGATTTTTAATGAAAAACAAAATTTGTGAAATGAAGTGAAATCACTCTATTACACTTACTAAAAATTACTAAAAAAAAAAAAAAAAAAAAGTTGGCAGGGGGAGATAATAACATACTGTAGCTTACGTCCTGTGACAAATGTAATGCAAAATGTCTGACAAATTTTATTCTCCATATAAAGTTTATGGAAAACTGTTTTTCATTAATAATTATTTTTCTCCCTTATCATTTTCCGTAATTTTTGGATATGTTACTATTTGTGACATGACAATAACGTAGGTAACATTTGTTTTACTTGAAATTTAATATTTCAAATTTCGTTCATTGAATGGTGGACCTCTTACAATTCAAGGATGGAGTGGGTAGTGTAGTATCTGTTCTGTTGTCATGAAACCATTTTCCCAGGGACTATTTGCTTCCTTAGGGCAGTGTAGTATGTTTGATAGTATATTTTTTTAATTTTGTGTTCAAAACAACTTAAGCCATTAACACACTTTTTTTTTTCTTTAATTTTGAAAATAGCAATAAAAAAAAAAGAAATAAAATAATTTGTCATTATTGTTGTTGTCGTAGTCTAAAAAAATAATGTGCTCCACAATCGATGGAATTTTCTTTCCCACTTCTCTCTGTTCTCTTGCTGTCTTGAAAATTATCGCTATTCGTTGTTTCCTTTCTGACATAAACGCACTCCTCGTTCTCTGTAGACATAATTCAGCTTTTACCATCAGACGCGTGCAAATCACATTGTTCAATAACTTGGCATCTTGAGATTTCATTCACAAACAATAATATATATTAGTGTTGGGATAATTAATCGAAATTGGAATAGTAAAAGTTAGAACTTTTTGGAGTATTGGACTCGGAATTTGAAAAATTTGCTCCATTTTTCCAATGAGAAAAACCATTTTTTTAATTGTTTATTTTTGTTTGTTTTTTGCTTAAAACTTAATTTCCCATTGTTTATATATAATGATATTTTTTTTTATTTTAAACTATCAATAAAATTAAAGTCTATATATTACTCTAAGTGTATTTTCATGTTTCCTAAAATGTATGCATATATCACATTTTTTTTCTTTTTCACGTTAATCTGAAAAATAATTTAAAGAAAACAACTCTACATTAAATATAGATTGTAAATGAATTGGAATTGGTAATTATATCAGGATCAAGACTTCAGAACAGAATTGGTAATTGTATCCGAAACAGGAAAAATATCTAAATTGTCGCTTTCAAATATATATATATATATATATATATATATATATAAATGAACAATCGGAATACTATTTCCATTATTCTCATCATATATATATATATATATATATATATATATTACACACACACACTATAAAGGTATTGATATTGGAAATATTCAAATTTAAAAAAAAAAACTTTATAAACCTGTAAGGGAGGTATACAAAATTTTAATTATTCGACAAGAAGTACAAATAAAAACAATAAAAAACCCTTATTATATGGAGTTTCGAAAAGGGCAATTCTTCTCATCAGAATGAAGAGATTTGCAAAATATACAATGGATTTTGCAGGTCAATGCATCACAAGAAACAAGCCATATGAAATTTTTCATATTTGCATTAAAAAAAAAAAAAAAGAAGTCATTTAATAGTTTTTAGGAAGTTCGTAGGGATTCAAAGAGATTGGGAAAGCAAGAAAAGGGAAAAGGGGGGGGGGATAAGATATGATAAAAATTCAATGTGTGTGTGTGTATATATATATATATATATATATACACACACGAGGTGCCTTACATAAGTTTCCTGACTAGGTACTTTTATTGATAGTGATACACATGAAACTAGTTCCCTTTGAAGTAATCTCCTCCGGCTGCAATGCACTTGCTGTACCATTCCAACAACATCTGGAAAGCCTCATGGAAGTCCTCTTGTGTAACTACGACGAAAGTTTTTCTTGAGCTTAGAGAATAACCAAAAGTCACAGGGAGCAAGGTCTGGAGTATAGAGAGGGCGAAGGACTGTCTTTATGCTCATCTTGGTCAAATAGTCTGTGACAAAGATGGAGTTGTGGACTGGTGCATTGTCCTGGTGGAAACGCCACTGACCCAATTTAAAGAGTGCTGGCCTCTTCTGATAGAATTTCTTCCTGATCTCCTTGGACATAGTATTATTTGTTGACCGCTTGTTCAGTAGGGGCCCAGTGCATTTAGATCATGCCCATGCTGTCAAAAAACGGGATAAGTTTCTGGATGGGTTTGCTCTGTCTGGCCTTTGCCATGTATATATGTTTGGCAAATGACAAGCGAGATATCCTCTTAGTACCTTTGCCATAAATTTATCACAAAAACATCTTTATCTTCACAGTATACTAAAAACTGAAACATCAGTGTTATGTACATATATATATATATAAATATATATATAAATGTAACTCTTGGTTCGTTCGTAATTAATAGTCTAAATAAATGATTGCTTCAACATTTTGGTATAATATGTTTACTGTACCCATGCGTGTTTTTATATATCTCTTTTTAATTATAGCATTATACTTAATTTTTCTATAATAAATAGGTGGTTTTCTTTGTACCGATAGGCCATTTTTTTTATTTTTGGACAATTATTTATCACCGCTTGCAGTCACGTGACCAGTGTTTCCAATTTAGCAGTTTTCCCGCTAGATCTGGAAATTTCGTTTGCAATCTAGCGGGGAATTCTAGAAAATTTGGAGATACTTCGCACACACACACCCGCAATTTTAGATTAAAAAATAAAGAAAAGCGCTTGAAAATACTTTTTTTTTTTTTTGCTAACCATTCTTAAATCTCACTATAAAATCGATTTTTCCAAGTATATTTGGGGGGGGGGCATTCCAACTTCGTAGTTTAGTTTAAAATACGATCTAAGCAACCCCCCCCTTAGTCAAAAATTCTAAAAAGCAAGAAACAACAGCAAAAAAAAAACTTATATCAAACACAAAATTTAATTATCTACCAACCTAAATACTTTTAACATGCTCAAACAAAATTTTTTTGTTTTTTTTATTTTTCTAATTTCCAAATATGTTGTTCAAAGTGACACACTGAATAAAAACAAAATAATAAACAAATGTCCGCTTATCGCTTAAGGAGTAAGGAGGCTTAATTTCTCAAAAGTTGTAAACAAATGACTAGATGTATCAGAATTTTTGTATGAATTTTTGATATGCCTAACACGAAACTGCAAATAAAATATAAAAAACTCGTAATTTCTCTTTTAAAAGTGGGTTGTTTATTTTCTTTATGGATTATACTTCCAAAATAAACTATTAAAGTTGTATAAAAAGTAATAGAAATATTATTTTTTTAAAAACAGTAATGAAATTAATTGAATTTTACGAGCTCAGTATTTTCAATTTTTAAACTTTAAAAATCTATCAAAATTTTTCTATTGATTCAATTTTTACGATATTTTCAGGGTCAATGTGAAATTTTATGCTCTTTCCAATAAACCGAATATAATATTTTAGACAAAGTTTTTTTTTTTTTAATTCAAGCCTCCCCCCATTTTCAAATGTCGATTAAAAAGTAAATAATTAATTTACTCACCAAAGTTTTATATATCACAAATTGAAGATAAAAGATCAATAAATAATATATTAAAATTTAAAACAAAAAAAGTAGTGTTTTTTAGAAATTTACCTGTAAAGTCCAAAGTTTAAAACCTTTTTTTTTTTAAACCACATTGTTTGTTTTTTTTGTTTTGTTTTTTTTTTAAATGAGACCTTGGTCCTTGCTCCTTTAATTGAAAAAAAATTAGGGCTTGAATTACATTTTTCGAGGAGTTATAAGCTTGGAAAACGGGGTGGAATTATTCAATATTTTTCACGAAATTTCTGACGCACCTAATAAATGACTTATCTGCCACTAACCCTAAGTTTGAGTTGCACTCCCAAATTTAGAGTTAGTGATAGTCATAGATTTTTTATACAATTTTCCAAGAGTGAAGTCCCCAATGGTTAAATGACATGCAACCAGTTAATTGTTGGAAAGACAACTTTTAATAAAAGAAATGAAATAAAAATAACTTAAACACAGTTTCAGCACGTATAAAAGATACTTGAATTTTATTGCATTTGGTATCAGGTATTTTTGTTATTGTTTACAATTTCTCGAATATTAATTATTTTACACAAATGATTATGTTGTTCCTACTTACTTGCCCCCCCCCCTCCAAGAACCGTCATTCATGATTTTACTTATTTTTACTAATTTTTAGACATTTATTTTATTTAATTGTCAGCATGAACCAAGTTTTTAAGATGCAGCATATGCTAACACTTCAGCGAAGTTTACTGTATTTATTTTTTAGCAAACATTAATAACAGAAAGTTTTCCACTTTATTTATTTTTTTGCATAATTAATGATGGAAGTATGTTTTCTGTTTTTCTTAACATCTGTTGAAAAAAAATAATTTGTACAGTCTCTTGAAAAAAATAAAAATCAAACTTTTCTCTACTTTCACCTAACTATTTACAATGTTCATACAAAGCATTCATCTGTTCTTTTTATAATAAAAATTCCGTTTTCAAAAAGAAACGTTTATTGCCAAATTTCTTTTTTAAAAAAAAGTGCAAGTTTTCCTGAAAAAAAAAAAAAATTTTTCACCTAACAATTTATGGTAAAAAAATTAATTTGGGGGGGGGGGGACAACTTTTATTGATAAAAAAAACTTGCAAAAAATGATAAAAGTAAATAAACGAACAAAATGCAATTTTTCTTGAGGAATGTGTTCCATTTTAACAAACTGAGCCACAGCAATGCGTGGCCGGGTACAGCTAGTGTGTATGTATATATATATATATATATATATATATATATATATATATATATCTCAGATAATAGATGTAATATTTAAAAGACACTCCAATCTTAATGATTAACTATAGATATCTCTGGAAAATACAGATTTTTGCTAAAATATGTTTAACTGTTCTTTTGGTGCTTAAAAAAAGTATTGTGGGTGCTAATGGATTAAAATTACCATTTTTTTTTTTAACAATTTAACTTCATTTTTTTTTTTTTATTGTGACAGTTGTATTCTGACTAATGAGCCATTCCATCTGTTGCCAGGTTGAACAAGCAAGCTTAATCTTGTGTTTTTCATATTGCAAATTTATTTGTGGATTATAATTTACTTGACAGCTTCACTTTACAAATGATGTATGATCACACTAGAAAAAAAAACAAAAAAACATGAATACTTGTTAATGTCTTGAAAAAAGCAAAAGAAATCCCCATAAACTTTTTTCTGCTCCTAGTGAGATCTCCGGAAATTTCCAACGGTTGAGGCTGATATGATACGGTTGTTTACCCCCAAAGCTGCCTCACTTACTCGCTTTCTTTGCTTCTTTTTTCATCGCTCCTCCTGGTTGCAATTAGAACCAGAGGAACTTTATCTCAAATTCAAGTTCAACTTTTTCTTTTTCTTTTCGCCTTTTTTCTCTTTTCGGTGTGTCCCCCCCCCCTCGCCTCACACTTTTCTTTTCACTGGGCTTTTTTTTTTGTTTCTTTGTTTTTTTTTCCCCTTTTCGCTTGTCTTTTTTTCCTTTTCACATTCTTTTCTTTTTTCAACTCAAAAGAAAAAAAGCAGCTTATGTAATCTATGAATAGAATATCCTTAAGCTTTTTAGTACGTGTATAGACCACTAGCCCATGGCCGACTCGAATGACTTTGTAACTTTGGAAAAACTACAAAAACAGTCTATTTACGGTGCAAATTCAAATATGTATAGAAATTAGTTGCTAGATTTTAAGTTGGGTTAGGATCCATGAACATGTCTCCGCCTTCACATTTACTGCTGATGCCACTACTCATGAAAGCCAAGAGCCACTCAAGGATAAGGGTTAATTAGTTCGAAATTAATGCCAGCCAAAAAATGAGGAACATTATAGGAGTACTAACATAGATCAATAAGTATGAACTGACTACTTTTGGAGGCAGTTCATGACAAGAATTTCATGACTTTGGATTTGAAGACAAGCCAAAAAGTCATGTGGGAATGGGTTCCATGAGTGGGGAGCCCTTCTCAAGAAACTCTGACCATGGAAATTCTGAATGACATTAGACACATGGACAAAGAAAATAAAGGTTATTTTTATTTATTTTTTGATGCGATAAAAAGATGAGTTCTTGCTGTAAATGTCTTACAAAAAGAAATCAAAGATTAGAACTTGGTTGAGTACTTTCTACAGAATTGATGATGGAGTTGAAAGACCTTAGCAATATCGCTTCTGTGGGAAAGGGGTTGTAGAGAAAGAGATCACCTTACCACTAGATTTCAAAGTCAATTTTGTATGGAAGAGCAAGATATCATTTAAAAAAAAAAAAAAAAAAAAAAAAACATGATATTTCCAACACATGTGGGCCGGACCTTATCCTTATTATGTTAATAAAGAAGTGCTGAGTCAACAATTTAAATGTAATGTGATCAAATATCTTGCTGCACAATGATTTATTAGGTTTCCTCCCTCCTATAATTCTCAGTAGCCCGTTTTACATCTTAGTGGCAATGTTCCTTTTATAGACTGAATTAAAGCAAATAAAAAAAAATAGATGTATAAAACAACCAAGCAAAAAAAAGTACCTATATGTATGTAAAAGGAGATAAATATGACCTATATCTAAAGGGAAATAACTCTAAGCTTTACCATTTTTTTGTTTTTAATATTTAAAATAATTTTTTTTGTTACTTAAAATGTGTATGGATGTTTAACCTAATTGATCATTTCCTCTGTGTTTCTGTCACTGTCATTTATATATAGGCTCTGAAACTATTAGTCAAAATTGTCACACATTTAACATACAGAGTGAATCATAAGCTATTTGGCACCTACTGCTACAAAGTAATAAGGATAAGAAGAAATATAATTTTAAAATAATCATTCTGAGGCAACAGTCCTGGGTCAAAGTCTCAAATGTTCATCTACATTTGATTCCATTAGTCCTGGTATCTCTTAAACTGAGGTGGGATAGGCGAAGCTTTTAAAATGACACTGACCATTAGAAGACACTCAGGTCTTAGTGCCCCCAATGATGCTGGGTTAAAGTATAGCTGAGAGGGAAAAGATGACAAAATATACCAAGGTCTTTTGTACAGCATAAAAGAAACTGAAATCTTAGGAACATCTTTATCATTTCAGTAATTATAAGAGCAACTGGACTTGTGGAAAAAAAAAAAAATTTTTTAAACTATCAGACAAATATACCCGGTGAACCAAGTGCAAGGGAGATTCAAACAATTGCACTTAAAGGGACAGTTAGAATCTTAAAAAGATCTCAGTTGAAATGTATGAGATAGCAGGTGAATGTTTGGCATCTGGTAGAATGCCCCATCCCCAGCTAGAACAAAATGATAAGCAAATAAATAGCAACTATGTCATAATATTTCTTGTGTGTGTGTGTGAGACCGTTTCTGTCTATTTGAGGAAGGATCTCTACCAAACTCCTCTGTCAATTTTTGATCTTAAAACATGATATATATATAGGGGATTTGAAACTTGATATATAGGGAATTTAAACAAATTAATTTGGTCTTTAGCCAGTAAAAATAGCTGCTAAGGGGTCAAAATTTAAAAAAAAAAAAAAGTGGAACCTAGCAATCGTAAGTCAACTTACAATAATGACCTTGTACACATGCGCAAATGTACATTTGTTATAGTTTAAACATTTTTTTTTTTTTTTTTTCATATGCGTATGGATTTAGATCAGATAAAAAATAAGGCTGGTGAGTTATGAGTTATGTTTTGGTTTCGATTCTAGCTGATGGCACCAAAGTCATATTTATTTTTTTTTACTTTTGAAATCACTAATGTATATTGGGTCTAATATAATTGACTTTATAATAATATATACAAAATTTGCATAAATTAAAATATATTTAACCATATTTTATGACCAGGCAATGCCAGGAAGCCTGCTAGTGATACTACAAAACTGATGCATTACATGATAGTAATTATTTCTAGATGTTATTGCCATAACTAGTAATAATATTACTAATAATTGGATAATGAAATCATTGTTGTATTTATTTTTATCAGTAGTAGATGTTTAATTAATATTATTAGTCTTAATGTTATACTAGTGAGATCCCTGGAAAGTCCAAGGTTGCATCCTTTATCTGTTGCGTATTGCTGACATGCTTAAGAATATTTTCATTTCATGGACATCTGACACGCACATTAACCGTCATAAACAGAAAATTAAATATTGGTATCCTTAATTACTGGACCATACGTGCATTTAAAACTGCTTAAAACTCACACAAAGAAAGAACCTAAGCCATGCAGGTAGAAAAGTAGCTTTTATTGGTTATGCTAACAAATATTGATTATATATTTGATTTTTTGGGGGACCTTTTTTATGCTTGTTAGTTTCACTGCACAATCTTCCAATTTCCTATCTTTGTTGCATTGTTATGATTAGTGTTTTATATACAAACATTTCATGTACATTTCTTCCTCTACTACCTTTTTAGAGCTACGTGGGCAAATATATATATATATATAAAATGACCTGGACATGCTTTGTAATGTTTTGCTCCTTAGCTTTGCATTTTAGTGAAACCGGGTCTCCAAAACCTCATTCTTTTAATCATTTTCTGCACAAAAAGAAAAATCACCATACTATTTTTTTCTGAATATTTTTACATCTTAAGACCTCCTCAGGCTGGATTAAAGACTTTGGCGGGCCAAATCTGGTTGGCAGGCTGTAGTTTCGTGATTTCTGCTCTACACTAAACCCAGTAATCATATCTGGTGAATTAATGAAATGTCCTTCTGCAAAATCATATGCAAATTTGTTTACCGCAGTAGGTCTATCCGCGTGAACATGTTCAGTATATTAGAAAACTAAAGTTATGTTTTAAATATAAATTTAGGGTTTTAAATATAAATTTAGGGTTTTAATCTTGCAGTCAGTGTGATGAACACCCAACTTTATGCATAAAGATTTTAAAACATTGCTCACGTAATGAATTATGCAAAACAGCATGTTTTTCTTGAGAAAGAACTTTACATTTCGAGTGGTAATCATTTGATATGTTTACATTTTGGTTTGGAAAGCACCAAGCATTTCTGCTAGTCTCAGTCTTGTAGCAAACCATTGCAGAGATACTAGAGAAATTCCTAAGTTATGTGGATTGCAAGTCACTATTGTCACTTGGGGAAGAGGGATAAGGAAAAGACTGCAATCGTCCTGGTTGAATCGATTTCTACCCTGGCTTGCACTACATCCTGATCTATAATGAATAAAAATGACAAGTTTTTGCAGTGTTCATTATTTGTCATGATGTACAAATAACTCTACACGAAGTAAACTTGTAATTTTTATTTATTTTTTTATCAAATAATATATCTATTAATACGATAGCATGTGTGTTATTTTCTGTGTCACGCTTACATCCGGGTCGTTTAATTGTTATGTACTTCCATTTCTTATTATAAATAATTTTACCAAGAATTCTTCATAAGTTTTGGTTTTGATTATAACTGACTAGCCTGGGTGCCTAGCGTTGTCCTGGTGTTTGGAGGTGTGTGTTGAGCAAAAAAAGAAAAAAGTGGTAGTAGGCAGGCAGGCTAAAACCCATACTGCGAAGGAGGAAAAGAACGTGAAAAAAAAACTAACATCTTTGCTGTTACACACATCGCCAAAATGGAAGTGGCAAAGGTTTAAATTAAGGCTAGTCAATCGAACAGAGGAGACGACTTTCAAAAATATCAGCGAAAAAGCGACCCCTCCTTGTAGAAAAGTGCCCAGTTGAGGGTAAAAGAATTAATGTTTTTGGCCAATTTTTCAATATGTCATCCAAAGTGTTGAGCTTCAAAATGATATCGATTTTGTGAAAATCAGTCGCCTCTGTCAAAAGTTTTAGGCAGACATACATACATACATACATACATACATACATTTAAACAGACAGGTGAGATTTATATTATAGATTAACTCCAGTAATCTATTTTAATTTTTTTTTGTAAAAAATTTTATCAAGAATTCTTCATAAGTTTTGGTTTTGGTTTCAATTATGGCTGAAGGAACTCAAGTTATATACATACATATATTTTTTCATAAGTTATTTCGGATTCAATTCAAGCTAATGCACCCAAGTCATTTGGATATAGTTTTTTTATTTTTGAAATTACAACTTTTTAATATATAAAAATCAATAGAACATTAACTCTCTAATAATATATATAAAATCTGCAAGAATTAAAATATATTTAAGCGTACTTTACGAACGGGCTTTTGCCAGGCGTTTATGCTAGCTTATATAAATATTTTTGCAGTTTAAACCAAAAAGTTAGAATAATATCTTAATTTACGCTGAACATCTACAGAATGTTGATATCAATATATTACATATGAGTCCTCTGTGGAATTTCCCCAGGTCCCACTAGTTTTTGATAAATAACAGGAGATTGCTTAAATGATTACAAATAAAATTATGATAATGCCTACAATTTGACATGCTTTTGTTTTCCATTAATAATCACATTGGCACACTGGTTCCCGTTAGATCATTGAAGTTAACAACACTGAAGAGCCTGGTCAATACCAGATGGCGCACTATTTGGAAATACCAGGTGCTAGATGTGCAAAAACCTAATATCATCTTCCCTGACAGGAATATACAAGCAATTGGGAATCACTTGTGAACTTGATATTCCCAGGAAACTTCCTCTTTGGGAGGAAGGCAGTTCAACCGGCCTAGGATGGGTGCCACTTCGGTAATAATCTATAGCAGTTCATGCATGGTGGTATATATAGTTTAAAATGTGACCTTTTATTTCATTTTAGATGCACTCATTCATCTCTAAAAGAAGTTTCCTCTGTTATGCTGTTGTCACAATTACATTTTAAAAAAAGCATCTGAAGAATGGATTATTTTCCTTTTTTTTATTCTGATGAAAGCATGAAGCAAAAAATTTTTAACCGCTCAAAGATGACAAAAAATCAGTTGACAATTCATGCTTTTCTTCTTCTTTCCTCTCCCTCCTCCTCCTTCTTTCCTCTCCCTCCTCCTCCTTCTTTCCTCTCCCTCCTTCCTCCTTCTTTCCCTCTCCCTCCTTCCTCCTTCTTTCCCTCTCCCTCCTTCCTCCTTCTTTCCCTCTCCCTCCTTCCTCCTTCTTTCCCTCTCCCTCCTTCCTCCTTCTTTCCCTCTCCCTCCTTCTTTCCCTCTCCCTCCTTCTTTCCCTCTCCCTCCTTCTTTCCCTCTCCCTCCTTCTTTCCCTCTCCCTCCTTCTTTCCCTCTCCCTCCTTCTTTCCCTCTCCCTCCTTCCTTCCCTCTCCCTCCTTCCTTCCCTCTCCCTCCTTCCTTCCCTCTCCCTCCTTCTTTCCCTCTCCCTCCTTCTTTCCCTCTCCCTCCTTTCCTCCTTCTTTCCCTCTCCCCCTTCTTTCCCTCTCCCCCTTCTTTCCCTCTCCTCCTTCCCCCTCCCCCTCTCATTCATGTTTTATGTAACACGAGACTAATACATATTGGAAGAAGTGTATTTATTCATAGAAGTGAAATTCACTTGCAAAAACAAACCTTTTCTTCTGTTCCTTTTAGCACCTGTTCCCACTCTATATCATTTCTGATGTGCAGAAGAAACATATTCAAAATGAATGAAAATAAATGATAAAAAAATTTTTTTTGTTCGCCTCCCCTCTCCCCAAGCAAGGCATATTGCCATTGAAGTGTAAGTGGGCAACCTAAGTGGAGAGTTGAGCAGCCAGATGTTCTTTCACATTACATTTAAATTTCTGCATGTCACTATGGTTAGAGTAACAGGAAAAGAATTCTAAAGGCAAACGGTTCAAGGTAAGAAGCTATTAGAGTAGAAAATCTTCCAGCATTTAGAAACTGCAACAATGAAGGGGTGAGATTTTGCTGCTAGCCCTGTGTATTTTCATTGAGAGTGGGGTATACAAGTGCAGTGAGTTCATTTGAGTACATTGTAAAACACAGGGAGGCAATACTTTGGTGATGCAACAAAGGATGGAGTTTGGCAGACAGTGCGGCTCCTATTAAGTTAGAAATTCTAGAAGGGCTAGTAGTTAGTGTAGCAAACCAGATTTGGCAACAATACTTTATGCACGGGTAAATAGTGGCCTTATTGAGATGTGAGAGGTTTTCTAGATTACCAGAGAGAACATACCTTCTTTGCAGCAGATTTGGCAACATTGTCTATGTACTTTTTCCAACTTTTGTTGCTCAAGAATAACAGGCCAAATTGTTTGAACATTGGTCTCTTGGGAAGAGTGCTATCAGCCGTGACACTCGGTAGTTAGAAAATGTTCTTGTCAAGTTTTCTGTGAAATTCTATTGGTAAATGCTCGTCTGAGCTCCAATCTATGGTTTCTCCTTGCCAACCTTTTACAAAAAAAAAAAAAAAACGTTCAGCTAGTTACAACCACTATCAACAATTTTCCCCACTCTCTCTCTCTCTCTCTCTCTGCCTAAATCTAAACACAGTTTCCATGAACAAAGCTATTTTCCTAGAACTGCCCACCTGTGGAACACTATTCCACTGACCTGTTTCCCAGCTGACTACAATATGGTAGCCTTCAAGTCCAATGTAAACAAGTTTTTGTTGAGCTGTCTCCTTTAAATAATTCAAATTCTACTCAATCTATACCATTGACGATTACTACACTACCACCTTACATTCATTAACCTCAAGTGGCCTTTGGGCCTTGAAAAGTGGTGATTTCCTTAAAAAAAAAAAAATTTCTGATACACCTGCACACATCGTCGACGTTTCTAGTATCGTTGAGTATTTGAGATTTTCTAACATCGCACACCTTGCTCCAGATAACCCAGCAGAGATTGATCTGACTGTAGCTTGTAGTGTTGGGACGATTAATCTGAATCGAAAAAATCAAAACTTTTTAAGGTATCGGAATCTGAAAATTTTGTGCTTATTTTTCGATTCCAAAAACGATTCTTTCAATTGTCTTTTATTTGATTTTGTTTTAAACAAAATCTAACACTGTTGGTAGTAATATTAAAATAATTAATATTGATTTTAGACTATCAGTGAAATCTATCAATCACCACCCATAAGTTTTTTTTGGTTTTTTTACCCATAAATATTTTTACGTTTAGGAAAATATCTGAACAATGGACAAATTTATCTTTTGTCGACCTTTGACAACTAAATATTTTCATTTACTAGCCAAATAGAAAAGTTACTAGCCAAAACCACATGATTTTTAGAATATGACATCTTTGTATGTGACGAGCATGTACATCATAAAGATTTCCCTGTATTTTTTTTTTTTTTTTTTTTAATAAGTGTAATTCTAAATATACAACAAATTTTATGTTAATACGTGAAGGTATAAACATTCTAATTTCTTGAGATATTTTTTAAACAGCCTTCACTAAAAAAAGAGTATATTGTTCTATTAGACTTTTGTTTACATAATTTAAATTTGTTCGTTTTATTTTTTTTTTTTTAAAGTTGAAACGATATTTTTCACTCAGTAGTGAGCTTCAGAAAATTGTCAGTGAAAAAAACACAATCGCCAAAAAATAAGTGTTTCATTATTTCTAGTTGTCACTTTGAAAAATGTGACTGTTTCACTTGCAATATAGAGCTCTGTTACTGTAACCGGCAAAAAATATCAACTTATAGTTAAATATTTAGATATTTACAAAGAATCAAAATTGGTAATTGTATTGGAATCAGGGAAAGATATTGGAATCATCCCATCATTACCAGCTTGTTTCCAGACAGCTAACTACTATGGCCAATGGTTCTACATCTTGAAGTTTTTTCTACCTTTTTTTTTTTTTTTTTTTTATGGGACTGCGCATTACTAACCATTTCCTCTCTCCTTCAATGGACAAATTACTGAAAGCTTATGTCTGAATGGGGGTACAAATCTGTATTTCAGCCCCCACTAAAACATATAACTCTATTACTTGTTGGCAACTGCTGACTGCCCTTCACATTTGGAGAATTTTTTTGTTTAAGCTTTCTTAACATGTACCAGAAAATAAGTATTTTGACTTAAAACAGTCTCTTGAAGATCAGACCTGAAAGAGATTGTGTAAAGTCGAAATATTAACTAGTCTTTAGTTCTCATGTTGGAAATATGTTTGATCTATATTTATAGCTCCATAAAAAAAAAAAAAAAAAAAAAAAAAAAAGTAATCTTCTCTTAACAATCAAACGACTATAACCGTTACAGACAATAAAGATATATTATTTTTTTTTATGTATCAGCATATCATTATTCTTTTAAACACAGCATTAAATATAACATTAGGTTTAAGGCTCAAAAAAATTAAACGATAATTGAATACATGGCATAACATGACAGAATTGGTTGACAATAAATTATGTGTGAAAGTTTTGACAGAATTGGTTGACAATAAATCATGTGTAAAAGTTTTGACAGAATTGGTTAACAATAAATCATGTGTGAAAGTTTTGACAGAATTGGTTAACAATAAATAATGTGTGAAAATTTTTTGCAAAAGTTGGTGGTTCAGTCCTTAATCCAGGTGATAATTCCTAACAATGGCATAAAAAGTAATAGGTTTCTAATACTTTCTTTAGATAAAAAGTAACATTTCTAGCCTGCTATGGCTGACGGAATAAGGACAATCTACCTTTATGGATTAATTGAAGAAAAAGTTTGGGTAGAAATTCCATACAGGTTTCAGAGTTTGACAAAAAGATTCTTAAGCTTGAAAAGTTACACTTAAAGAAGGCTAGAGTTACATCATCTTTAATGTCATATTTTGACCAATAAAATAACATAAGAATAGGAGTCCTTATTCACTTGTTTTTAATGGGTGATTCAGAAGAACAGGCGACTCTTAAGTCCGCAGCAAACAGCATCAGATAAAAAAAGTTTGCATTATACTTCAGCCCAGCTTTGCTCGGGCTCTATGTACTGTTCGTAACTTTATGTGCATATGTGTGTATATATATGTATATATTAAAATGTTTGACTCCTGTCCAGGTAACCTACATTTAAAATTTCAAGTGTTTAGGCACAAAATTGGAGTTTGGTAGAGTCTGCAAAGGTTAACTCTTTCAACTTTGACCTCTTGGCAGCCAAAGTTTTGCCCAAAAACTGATTAAAAAAAAAAAAAAACTTGCTGCATGTCTGAAGACCCTTTATGTAAAATTTCAAATGTTTAGACCCAAAATTGGCTGAATAGTTTGTTCAAGACCAAAAAGGTAAAATCTTTTGAACCCCTTGTAGCCAAATTTTCAGCCAAAAACCGATGAAAAAGCTTGCCCTGTATCTGAATACACTTTATGTAAAATTTCAAATGTTTAGACCAAAAATCGACTGAGAAGTCAAATTTGTTTTAACTTTAACCTCAGTTTTGACCCCTTAACATTTGTTTGGGGCTTAAATCAAATTACAAAGTTTGATCCATGTTCAAGTAACCTAAATCTAAAATTTCAAGTGTTCAGACCCAAAATTGGTGGAGGAGTAGTGTAGAGTTTTCAAAGTTCAAATCGTTGAACTTTGACCCCTTGATAGCCAAATCTCAATATCCCTTATATCAAATCTCGAGTCTCTAGATCGAAAATTAAGTTATTAGGTAGGGAAATGTGTACACACATTTTAACTTTTAAAGATGTATAGATAGTTTGTTTTTGTTTTTTTGCGTAAAATAAAATGTTATTGCTTCACCGTTTTGAATTTGTTTTTAGTATCATAAAAATCAATATTTCATAAAAAAATATTTTATGAAAATGACTTTGATTCGCCTTTTTAATGTGAAGAAAAATACAACTCTGTCGAAAAGAGGCACTCTTGATTGGGGCAAATGTTTTAAAATTTCCTTGGTCTGGAAGAATTTCTGAATTTCTCTTTTACTGATTGAAGACCGAAAAAAACGAAGTGTGGTATCAGAACAGATGTTACACGTTGCTCCTAGCCAAACGATGCCCGAGATGGGAATAGTAGCTTGAATAAGCCAAATAGTGCAAGCTGACCTCTTAGGAATGTGTACCCTCTGTAAATCCCTACTCATTCTTTGAATTTTTTTTTTTTTCTCGTCCTTTTTACTGCACAACCTTCTCTCTTCTTTTACCAGATTGATTTCTCTACGTTACATAAATGGTCGTCGTTTCGAGTGCTTCTTTGCTTTCCCTCATAAAACTGATCACATAACCCAACCAGCCTTTTTAGCCGAGACACACAAGAGCACAGATTCATCTGCATATTTACACGTTTTAAACTCTTTTCTTCTTCTTCACGTCTCAATTTACTCCCTACATATTTACGATTTTTTTTGTTTTCACTTTGTTTTTAAATGAGATGTTTATTTCTTCTTTAACAATTCCCATAAACCCAGTAACATTGTTAGTCTTTAGAAAATTTCTTTAACACCCCCCCCTCTTTTCTTCTTTACCCATTGAGCTAGTCTTTTGGTCTTTATATTCTTATCTTCTTTTCTTAGCATGCCTTTCCTTCTTGCCCCCTCTTCACTTTACCGTCGCTATGTCTTTCCAAGTTTTTGTGCCCCTTTCACTGCCCCCCCCCCTGAATTATTGGCCAAGATATGAAGTTTTTTTTCTTTTCCTTTCCAAAAATTTGTTAAATTTATCCCAAACACCTTGTGTGTATGAGAAAGATAGAGAGTGAGTATTCTTCCTCATTGTCCAGATATGAAATTGTCTTAAATCAAGAGTCGACATCCATAAACCACAAAAAATAGATTGAAAAAAAATGATAAAAGAAAAAAAAAATGAAAATGATTATGAGATTCAGGGCTGGGAGAATTTCCCAGAAAGTCCTATTTTATTTTCAGATTATGCCAAATGTGGCTGCTGTGAGGGCATGTATGTGCAAATGTAGCAATTTTTTTTTCCTCGCTGTTCATTTCATTCAACATAAGCTCCAATTTCAACCAATCAATCCTTTAATGATGTTATTTGATCAACTAAATTAACAATTTTTGTTGTGGCTGGAAATAACTTATAAATTGACTTAACGTGGGTTTTGTAGAAAAGGTCAACGGTTATCGTCTAGGAAATGGATGTATATGTGTTTTAAACATTATACAAATTAGTTGGAGATGGTCTCTCTTTCTTAATGTTCAAGCAATAGAGTGGTTCAATCAATATAGTGAAAGGATACAAGAGAAATGCATAGGAGAAAGATGAGTGACTTGTTCAGTTATATTTTTATTTCTTTTCATTTGTTTGTTTTGAAATTGCTCCAGACAAGGTACGAAGCCATTTGATGTAAGGAGATAAAAAAACAAAACAAATACTACTTTAATATCAAAAACTAGCCAACGATAAGTGTTACATGGCTAGATTTGGATCCAGAAAACAGTGATTAAAAAAGCCTTAACACTCTTTCCTGTCTTGACAGAATACAAAACCGACTTCAAAATCTAGTGGAAGATGCTCTTTTCTCACAGTCTTGCTCATCTTTCTTCGTTCTCTTGTTATTTTAATGATAGGTGCTCGACTGAGCTTAAATCTATGGTGCCCCGCTCCCTGTAAAACATTCACAGCAAAAACTCGTCTAGCTATAATTACTGTCAATAATTTACCATTCTTTATATGTGTACCTTAAACCAAACAACTTCCATGAACACAGTTTCTTTTCTAGAACTATCATCTGTGGAGCACAACACCACAGGGCTGCTTTGTGGTTGACTACATGGTCATTTTCGAGTTTAATATAAACAAATTCTTGTTGAGCTGTCCTTGCAAGTAATAAAATTTCTGACAAATTATAACACCGTTATCAATCCTCACAGACTCTTATTCTTCATAAGTGGTGACATGTTAGTAAAAAGAAAAGCATTGGTTAACTCATATTTAGTGTGTGTGTGTGTGTGTGTGTGTATATATATATATATATATATATATATATATATATATATATATAAGAACATAATACTTATTTTAAAATGTTACAGAGGGTAACAAAAAAAAAAACATTGATATCATCGGTTTTAAATTTGATGTAAGGAGACCAGTTTATGGTAAAAATAAAAAAAAAATTTTCTTCAGCTTTTGTTTATCTGTTCTCACCAGAAATGGCAATCACACGTTGTTTTGTTACAATGACTGCAATTATTATTTTTATTTATGTTATTATTTTAATTCCTCCCCCACCATATAAACCGGAAGTTCCACATTTATGGGACTGCTGGCTAAGTAATTTATTGGCTAAGATAAACAATAAATAGACACATTAATAATAATAATAATAATAATAATATAAACTAGCAGGACCTGTGGAAATTCCACAGGGAACTCATTCATATGTAACCTATTGATGTTAGCATTCTGTAGATGTTCAGCGTAAGTGGAGACACTCCTATTTTTGTAGCTATTTTGTTAAAACTGCAAAAGTATTTATCTAAGCTAAAGTACGCTTAAGTATGATATTTTAATTCTTGCAAATTTCATATATATTATAGAGTTAATGTTCTATCGATTTTTATATATTATAAAGTTGCGATTTCAAAAACAAAAAATATATTCATATGATTTGGAGGCATCAGCTTGAATCGAAACCAACACTTATGAAGAAGTCTTGGTAAAATTATTTATTACAAGAAATGGAGGTCTATAACAATTAAATGATAGTCACTCGGATGTAAGCGTGACACAAAATAACACACACGCTATCCTATTAATATATAGACTAGCAGGACCAGTGGAAATTCCACAGTGAACTTATTCACATGTAATATATTGATGTTGGCATTCTGTAGATGTTCAGTGTAAATGGAGACACTCTGATATTATTGTAGCTTTTTTGTTAAAACTGCAAAAGTATTTATCTAAGCTAGCACGAACGCCCAGCAAAGCCCGGTCATAAAGTATGCTTTAATATGATATTTTAATTCTTGTAAATTTCGTATATATTATTATAGAGTTAATGTTCTATTGATTTTTATATATTATAAAGTTGCGATTTCAAAAATAAAAAATATATATATCCATATGATTTGGGTGCATTAGCTTGAATCGAAACTGAAATAAAAACTAATGAAATATATATATAAACTTGAGTTCCTTCAGCCATATTCGAAACCAAAACTTTTGAAGAATTCTTGATAAAATTCTTTATAAATCAGATAGATGACTTAAGTGCCATCAGCTACAATCGAAACCAAAACTTATGAAGAATTCTTGGTAAAATTATTTATTACAAGAAATGGAAGTACATAACAAATAAACAACTAGGATGTAAGCGTGACACGGAAAATAACACACACGCTATTGTATTGATATAAAGACAATTGCACTCCACATAACAAAACAATGTGTGGCCACGATTTCCGGTGAGAACAGATATAAAGAAGAGGCTGAAGAGAATTCGATATTTTTTTTTTACTATTAACTAGTCCACTTGTGTCAGATTTGAAACCGACTGTACTAATGATTTTTCTGACATTTTTCTTTTGCATCTTACAATAAATATTATGCTCTTATATTGCTTTTTTTTTTCTTTATAATTGAGTACTTTGCTGGGATTCTTTTCCACAAATACCACCTAATTTATATATATATATATATATTAAAATAAATACTAACAATTTTTATACCTACAAACATTATTGTTTCATGCTTATGCAATCATCAGTGCAGGAAGTGGGGTGATTACTGCTGGTCGGGAGATTTGAAACCAGTCAACAAGCCACCGTTGGCTAGGAAGGAAATTTTAAGTACTTATAAAGCCAAGAAGAATTAAGTTCTATATATAATGTCGAGGTAGGTGGATAAATGCAGAAAACTAGTCAAATAATCTTCAAACACATCTCTCTCATATACACACACACGCACACACACACACACACTAGTACTGTATTAGTACCAGATGGATGACCATTTTGGGACTTCCAGGTGCCGTATGTGCTCTCCACTTATCTCGGTCCTGTTTCCAGTTATTCTGGACTTCTCCTTGCCACTGGACTCGAGTAGTGCCGGTTCAGGAGAGGTGTGGTTGGAGATTGCCCAACCTTTGCTATATAATTATATGCGCAGCTGCCTCTATAGAGGGTATCCTTTCTTTCGAAACTGAATGGGGGCATCGATCGGTCATCATCATCCCTGTGTGTGTGTGTGTGTGTATATATATGTGTGTGTGTGTGAACGTGTCTGTGTGTGTACATTTACCTACGCAATAACTCTGTCAATTTTAAGTCTACAGACTCGAAATTTGATGGACAGGGTACTGAGATTTGGGAAAATCTTTGATCGGTTTTCGGCCAGAAATTTGGCTGTTAAGGGGTCAAAGTTCAACGATTTGATTTTTGAAAACTCTACTAAACTCCTCCGACAATTTTGGGTCTAAACATGTGAAATTTTAAATATAGGTTCCTTGGACATGGATCTAACTTAATAACTTGATTCGAGTCCAAAACAAATGTTAAGGGGTCATAATAGGGGTCAAAGTTTTAAAAAATTTACCGCTTTTTTATTATTTTTTTTTGCTCAACATATACACCTTTAAACACCCGGGCAATGGCAGGCTGAAATGCTAGTATATATATATATATATATATATATATATATATATATATATATATGTATATGTAGCAAGTTTTTTTTTAAACTAACTCTACTCGTGTATTGAGCACTGCTGAAGTAAATGCTGAAATATCTACATAAAATCTTATGTAGATACATGAAATAATGTATATGTATATCTAATATAGATTTACACGCACAAATATATGCTACTTGGCTGTTGATCCAAAAAGGATTGATCGCCCCTTTGAAGACTGACAGTGGGTCTAGCCACCCTCTTCAACAGACAACCCCAGTTGAACCGGCTCACGATTACCCATTGGGTCATTCAAGCACTACCACTATTTGTTCTGCTTTGATTTCATTAAAAATTAATAAACTGTGATATATCTAGGGACGGACAATGAAAGTGAAAGCAATTTATTTTTTAAGCAAAAAATTACTTTTATCCTTGGATTGAATCCATCAAAAATCAGAATTATCCAATCTTTCCAAAAATTTCAGTGTTTATTTATTATTAATAAATCTAAAAACAATATATTAATCTAAAAACAGATCAGAGACCACTCAGAATACAGATTTCTTTTTTTTAAATAAACATTTATTTGTCCCCTGACAAAGGAGGGATTGAATCTAGTAATTCACTCCCATTCGTACATTTGTTTGCACTTTTCTCAATAACCATGCCTTGGATTTTTAAAAATATTTTTACAAACATTAGTCGTGGTGAAAGTAAATTTTTGTCAGAACGGATTTTCCGGGATAACTCTGGAGTAAAATTGACCCAAATCATTCATCCGTTCATTTGTTTTCACTTTTCTCAATAACCACACCTTGAATTTTTTAAAATTTTGCACAAGCATTAGTCATGGTGAAAGTAAATTTTCGCTCGTAGTGGGAGACCCAGCATGCCTTGCTTGTTTATTTAAAATTCAAATTTTTAGTTCGTAAAAGAGTCTTCATCAGAAAAAAAACAAACAATATTTAATTTGTGTGCGTGTGTGGCATGTTGTTAATAAGGCATCTTCAATAAGAACAGAAGACTTCGTATGGCTCAATAACAACACCCCACATAAAAAAAATAAAAAATATTGTCTGTATTTCTTGATTCTATTGATTGAATTTTATTTTTTATGAGTCGAAAATTTGAATTTTCAATGTTCATTTAAAAAAAAAAAAGAAATCTACATTCTGATTGGTTTCTGAACCGTTTTTTTTTTTTTTTTTTACTATCTTTTTAAAATTGTATGGATATTTTTGGTTACATAAATTATATTACCCCCCCCCCCCCGCCCTCTCCCTTTATTTTAAAGATGAAATGTTTTGTACACTTTTTTTTTTCTTAGATCACTAATTACTTTCCTTCATTTCATGCACGAAATATATTTTATACACATAGTCGAAACGGTGATCACTCTGACAAAGAGATGAATTCTGAAGATGCAATTAAAAAAAAGATTTTAAAGGCATACATTATTTAAAGTTTTCAAGATGCTTATTTTTATTTTATTTTCCTTTTTAATTTTTTACATTTAAATTTCTCATTGTTTTAATATCATTTTTTCTGAGAGCTGCCTTAATTTTAGTTCTCTTTTGCATTTTCATGGGCGTTATCTCTTTATTACAGGTAGTCACTTAGTTTTGACTATGGGTACAAAACATCCTTGAAATGAAAGCGGTGAAGTAATTTTAAATGGCCTAAAAAAGAATGTCTTTTTTTTTTTTTTTTTTTTAATTTTTTTTTTTTTTTTAAGGAAAAGAAAAACTTTATTATCATTCATTCATTAATAAATGAAAAACAAATTGTAAAGTTTACCAAAAAAAAAAAAAATGTCCATGCTACCCACCATGTTGCCTTAAATATATATTCCATAATTCATAATGATCAGTTCATTAGTTTAGAAGTGAATCCTGTATGTAGAAATATATGAATATATACGCATACTTAATATAGAGAGAAGAGGTATATACACATGCACAAATGTTTCTATGTTAGTAAATTTCTTCAGAGATGACAGAACTTGAAGTATTGTCCATTTGAAGAACTGTAAGTCACACAAAAATAATCTGCACGATTTTAGTGGATCTAATATTTTTATTATTACGCTTCTATTTAATAAAACAAAATGGTACTTATGCAGAGAATGACCAACTTTTCCAACTGGATATTGCGTGAACATATGCTAGCAGCTTATGTAAACTACAGGAATATGCTGACCGTTAATCAAATTTTAAAACACTAGAAAAATAAAAAAAACATAACATTGTATGATAATTTCAATGTAAAAAAAAAATGTTAATACAAAAAAAAAAATCAACCTACGATAAGTTTCATGAATAAATATTTATTTTATTTGTAAAATGTGTCACAACAAATGAAAACATTTTTTTTTTTGCGTATGTTTCCTTTTCTTTATGTAAGAAATGATTTTTTGGAGAGGGGGGGGGGGCTACGAAAAATGTGACAATTTTTTTTTTTTTTTATCTATTCCAGTTTTTTGTTCCATGACTAAAGGAGGGTGGACCTGTAAATTCACCCTTGTCCGTTCGTCTGTCCGCACTTTTCTCATTAACTATGCCTTGGAATTTTTTTAAATTTTGCACAAACATTAAACATGATATGAGTAAAAAAAATGTAATGGAGCAAATTTTCTGGGAAAATTCCAGTTGTTCCCCTAGAGGTTCCTTTCGGGTTAAAAGGGCTAAAATTGACACTTTTGCGCTTATTAGAAAAAAAATTGATACCTTGGATTTTTATAAAACATTTTGAAAAGTTGTAACTGATTTCTATATAATTTTGTTCGCCTATACTTTATGATAACTCTTGGGTGTGCCCCAGGGGTTCTTTTAGGGCTAATAAAAATACTCCATTTTTGGGACTATTTTACTCTATTTGTCCAAAATTTTGTGTATGTCTATTTATTAGCAGTTTTGCATGGTGCTAAACTCTAGTTTAAATATGTTAAGGGCTTGAGGACTTTTGAGGCTAAATGGGGGTGGGGTGGCAAATGATGGACTTAGTCATTTCTTTTTTTTTTTTTTTTTTTTTTCTTTTTTGCATGGTGTAGAACTCAAATTTACATATGTTAAGGCCTTAAACTGCACCGTTTGTTCATTCTCACCAGAATTTGATATCCCCTGGGAACTTTTGGGGCTAAATAGGGGATGGGGGGGGGGGGGCTAATGCTGAACTTCGTCATTTTTTATACCTCGTTCACTGTGCACTCACGGGGGACCATGTATGCTTCACTTGTTTTTGTTTGTTTTTTTTTTTCCAAGATTTTTGGTTATCTGCCAGGAATTTCGAAAGAAGTACTCTTTGTAAAGTCTCACAGGAAATTTTCCAATTGGCCACAGTTTGTCCCAAACTAATGACACACTCGCTGTAAGTTTAGAGCAGTTGCAATGTCATGGGACCACATGCATATAATCTATATATTAATAGGATAGCGTGTGTGTTATTTTGTGTGTCACGCTTACATCCGAGTGATTGTTATAGACTTCCATTTCTTGTAATAAATAATTTTACCAAGAATTCATAAGTTTTGGTTTCGGTTTCGATTCAAACTGATGCACCTAAGTCATATGGACGTATTTCTTTTATTTTGGAAATCGCAACTTTATAATATAAAAATCGGTAGAACATTAACTCTATAATAATATATTTAAGCATACTTTATGACCGAGCTATGTCAGGCGTCCCTGCCAGCTTAGATAAATACTTTTGCAGTTTTAACAAAAGAGCTACAATAATATCAGAACGTTTGGCCTTCGGGTCAAGATCAAACTGTAGTATCTGTTATTCAGATGCTGCACTTCAATTTCTTGTTCTCTGTCAGTGGAGGAGAAATCCTTCACGACTGAGACAATTTTTATTTCTTGTTCCTTTTCTCCACATTAAAAAACGACCCTGGTGTCTAACTCTGTCTCGTGAGGAGACACTGTAAATAGGTACAATAATATCAGAGCATCTCCATTTACGCTGAACATCTACAGAATGCCAACATCAATATATTACATACGAGTCCCCTGTGGAATTTCCACAGGCCCGCTAGTTTTTATTATTTTCCCAATTTCAAGGGGCAACTTGGGGAAAAAAAAATTCCATGAAACAGGTTCACTGCATTCGTTGGCCATTCTAGCAACTCCAAGTGAATCCGTCATTACCGTTTTTTTTTTTTTTTTTTTTTTTTTTTTTTCTTAATGCATTTGCTTCTACATTCTACATCTCGTACTGGTTTTGATTCATTTCCATTCCATAGCAAATGAAAAAACATTTTCCGACGACTGTAGCATAATCTATAAACCTATTAGATTCATCATGACGACTTTACTAAAATGATTTCTTTTTAATAATGAAAAATTTTTTTGCACAGTTTAAACTAATATTTTCTTCCAGTTTATTAACTGTCGTATGCTGCATTATTTTGCCATATTTCGACATTTTACATCAGCTACCGGAATATGCAGACACAAAATTCACAAAAACATGGATCATCTCTGCATAAGAACCCATAAAATAGTATTTCATTTTGACTGAATGTTAAAGAAAATCTTTAACCCACTACTTGTATATCTATCTATTCTATTCTATCTATAAACGTGAGTATGTGTATGTGTGTGTGTGTGTGAGAGAGAGAGAGAGGACACTTCTCAACCTATGTACTCAATGAATTTTTGATCTACCGATTTGATATTTGGTATATAGGGTATGTGAAAAACTTTTTAATTCGTTTTCATCCAGAAAAGGGGAGCTGGTAAGGGGTCAAATTTGAAAAATTGATACATGAATTGGTCATCGGATTTTTATCTGTTTATCAACTGTTTTATAAACGCGCATGCGTGAATGGTTCACATGACAGATCCCTTATGCTAAGAATAAATAGGTTTGAAAACACCTTTTAAAGATCGTTTTAGGCTGATCTAATGGTTATTTGGTTATTGTACATGACTCACTGTTTTTAGATTTTGGTTTCGATCTCAGCTTGAGTATTTTTTCTTTTTTTTTTTTTTTTTTTTTTTTTTTCTTACTTACAGAAAGTGAACTGTTTAGAAAAAACATAATACGCGCATGCACATGCTTTAGTTTCTGTATTAATTAAAATATAATATTTAAGCATATTTTACAACCGGGCAACGTCGGGCGACTTGCTAGTGTACGTTATATATTACACACACACACACACACACACACACATACACACAAGCCTATATTTATTTGTATAATGTAATTAGAACGTGTCATTTCTCCCAACAACTAAAACATGTCAGCTCAGCTGGGTGATTTCCTTTCAGATTTCATGATGTACAAAGTTATCTTGTGTTCAGGAAATTTTAAGATGAGAATTGATAAGACACTTGAAAATGGCAGTACATATATTCAGCGACAGTAGCCTCCTCCTAGGTAGATTCAGTATAAAATCTAATACAACATGGAAACCAATAATAAATATTAAATAGTAAATTAGAACACCAGTAAGAAAATTGGGTATTTTTATAGAATCACTCCCGTTTCTAAACCGTTTGGGATTTTTTTTTTTTTTTTTTTTTTGAAGGGGGGGGGGGGTAACCTTGAGTATTTGGGGTTGTTAAAAACGAATATGCTATTTAAAAACATTGCAACATACTAGTTTTTATTCTAAAGTTGTTTCCTCAATAACCATGAAAAAGATACTTATATAAGTTGCTACTCTTTCTTTCATCTGTACTCCTTCCCCAATTTAAAAACATTATGAATCAAAGTATTGCATTTTAGGGTTACGATTGTTTTTCAAAATTTATTTCAATAAATAATCGATTAATAGTAAATATTGAAAGTAATGTCTAAGTAAATGAGTCATTAGTTTTATTTTGTAAGCATTCCAATTTTTTTTTTTTTTAACCCCCCCCCCTCCCCCAAACAAGGCATATTGGCATTTGGAACGTAACGGGCTACTATATGGGATCATTTCTAATAGGGGATTGTGGAGAATTGAACAGCAAAATGTTTGTTCACATTACATTTAAACTCCTGCAGGTTAGTACAGTCAGAGAAACAGGAAACAAGGAGGGAATTCTGAAGTCTAGCAGTTTGAGGGAAAAAAACTATTAGAGTAGAAGGCTTTTTAGCATCTAGGGACCTGAATGGTAGAAGGGTGAGATTTTGATGCGTGTCAGGATGTATGTCGAGGGGATACAAGTGCTAGTTCATCAGAGCACATTCTGTTAATGTACTTGTAGAAATAGGTACAGAGATGCAACATTGCAGTGATGAGACAGATTGGAGTTTGGGCGATAGTGTGGGATCTATTACTGGAAACATTTTTGTTAATGTTTTTATAAGAATGCGTGAGTAAATTGTGGCTTTGTACAGATAGGATACTCTCTGATGTCAGTTATTTTCTAGTATGATAGACGGATCCCACTTTCTTGGCAATATTCTCAATGTATTTATTTCAATTCATGTTGCCTATGGATGTTAAGCCGAGGAGTTTGAAGTAAAGAAAAAAAAAAAAAAAAAAAAAAGAAGCAATTTTAAACTTGCAAATAGAAAGTAATTTCTCATCATCCACTTAGGGTATTTAAGGTGCTGTGAATGACCTTGTACTGTAGAGTGGGCAACACTAGGCAATTCCTCATGCATGCTCTCTATGCAATCTTATCAAATAAAATCGGTTGATAAATTAGGTTATATACAGTCAAATCACTCAAGCCAGGTCTTCCTTGGTCTATCATGCTCCATAGTATCTGAGGTATCTATGTTATATATTAAGACCCTATGCCAGTAGAGATTATGTTAACTAGTATGAGTTTCGGCAAAGGTTACATTAACTACATGTCAGGATAACCTGGCGGCCACCTGCAGTTGGCATGATTAAAGTGGGAGGTCATGAGTTACCTCTCTAGATAAAACATGCTATAAATGCAAATGTTGAATGATATTGCATAGAAATAACATCACATGTTTGGGAGACCGAACAGTTTCTAGTGCGTCGGAGTTGGGAAGAAAGACAGGCAACGTGCATTTGAAAATGTAGAGAGAATATAAGTGAATGTTTCTTTGAGACTCTGCCTGTGTGTTGCTCATCTCATATCTAAGTTGGAAAAAATAAAAACAAGTTAAGCTGTAATCAGAATTAGATATTGCTCTCTCCTACCATGAACAACTTTTTTCTAAATAAAACCTTTGAAGGCCAAGTCTCTTGTGTTTCCATGCAGGAATAGATTCGCCTTAAAAGTTAAATAGACAATCAACAACCAAACAGTCTATGCATGGGAAAGCAACAATCAGAAGTAAGACATGCAACTGATTTTGTATTGTTTTTTTTTTGTTTTGTTTTTTTCTGATCACTCACAGTTGAAAACACATGTGCACCCTATGTGTTTGTTGGAAACGCACATGTGCACTCTACGTGTTTGTTGGAAACAACATATATGAACTGTTTTGTTAACACTAAATGTTACACTCATGCATACTATGGAGTTGATACCAGAGGTGCATCTGGTTTGAATTAATGTTTAAATGTGAAAGTAAAGTACTAAAAATTAAATAAATGATTATATATATGGCTTCCAGAAATTGGTTTCCAAATAATTTTGTTTACCCCTCTTTTCTTTGGATTCATTTTTATATTAACCCAAGAACTCTCATTCCATTCTTTCAATGCGGCCGTACCATCAGTCTCCTGTTCTACATACATCTTCTAAACTGTTCAGACTTATATCTTCCTCTAAAGTTATTAGAACTAAATCTAAGAGTCACATTACATGCTCATTATATCATTATCATATGTCTCTCCATGCAATGCATGCCCTCAACCCTCTCTAGCCACATTTCAATTCTATACATGATCACACTGTGTACACATGCCTGATAGTCTCTTCCCTTGATCAACACTTGTAATGTTCTGCTGGTGGTTTTGTTTGTGTAAATATTGAAAAAAAAAAAACAACATTTTAGCCTGTTAAAAACAGGCAAAAGTTATAGCTTGTTGACTTAAACTGAGTGTTTTATGCCAAATTGATGATTGGATATGGTTAAATTTGAGCTTTTGATTTTTTTTTCATTAAATATTAATCCCTATTAATCCATAGCTGTGGATTAAACGGATACCATAATACTTAGTTTGCTGCACCGTATCATAGTAAAAGTTCATACAAAATTTCAGGCAGATTAGTCCTGTAGTTTCCAAGAAAATTTCTGGAGTAAATTTGGTATTATGGTGACTAATTCTTAATTGTGCATTGAACGGATACTGTAATACTTAAGTCGCTTTGCGTTATCATAACAAAGGTTCCTACAAAATTTCAGCCTGAAAAGATGGAATGCGCTGACAAAGAGAATTTTTTTTTTTTTTTTACATTGACATCACCACTTATCAAGGCCTTCAGGTCACTCGAGGATAAGGGTTAAAGAGTGTACAGTAGAAATTGGACAATATAGTAATCGTTAGTAATGGAAATTTGGTGAATTTGTTAACTTATATGGAACTGCTCATCAAAAACTTGTTTACATTAGACTTGAAGAATATATTAATATATTATAGAAATTATGTTATTGAAATAAGTAATGCTTAAATTTATTTTAAACATGTAAAAATAGGAATAGTAATATTTTGAAGTGAATCTCTTGACTACCCATTTACTCCTATTTCTGTGTAAAATGCACTTAGTTCAATTGAATACTTACTAGTGGTGGGACGATTAATCGAAATCGTTAATCGTAAGAATCGTGTATTTTGGGAGGTATCGGAATCGGAATCGCATCATTAAAAAATACCTTAATTTTCCGATTCCTTCATTACGATTCTTTAGTCTGATGTTGAAAAAAAGAAAAAAAATTCCTGATATTTCTAACCGCAAGAGAGAAATAAAAAGAAACCAAAGAAATTCATTATTAACAGGGCAATGCTTAGTGCCCCTCCCTTACAAGGTTCATTCATTCAGATCTATTGTAATCAAAACTACAAAAGAGTTAACTTGAAAAGAAGTATGCAGGGTTCTACATTGCGAGTAAAAATAAAAAAAACGCTCATCTTTTTGGCGATTGTTTTTTTTTTTTTACTGACAAATCTTCTAATAGTGAATGAAAATGCTTTTTCAACTTATATTTTCTTAAAATAAAACGAGCAAAGTCAAATTATTTAAACAGTAAAAGGTTTAATAGAACAATATACTTTTTTTTTCTTTTTTTAAAAGAAGGCTTTTGAAAGAAATATCTCTAAAATGAAATTGATCACGTTGTATTATTTCGCAAAGTTTTGACAGTAGTCGGTTTCTTTTGAAGTTTCAAAAAAATCGACCCCATACCTATATCTTCCAAACCTAAAGTTATTAAATAACCCCTTCGTTAATTTAAAGGTAATTAATTCAATTCAGTCAAGTTTTTTTTTTTTAATTTCATTGAAATAAAATCCATTATTTTTTTTTCTCCAGAAAGATAAAACCCTGAATTTGATTATATTAAAAGCAGAATAATATAATCTTTTTTCTAGAATTTTAAATTGAAAATTAGAAGTGTTTTGCGCAGTTTTTTGCCGAACGAAAAAGAAATTAATATATATATTTTTAAAAGGTTTTTTAATCAATTAATTTTTATGTCTAAATAATATTTACGATTAATTAAATAATTTCATTTTAAAAAGTATTTATAAATAGAATTTTACTAAGGACTTATAGTTTAGCAATATTGAACCGCATCAACCATGTGTGAATTGAACACAGTCAACCAAAAAAAAAATTCAAAAGAAAATGCGGGTTTGTATTACTGTACACATAGATTCGAAAAAGTTGTCAAAAAACAAATATATAACAAATAAATGTTATCAAAGGCAAGATAAGTTATTTTTCTACCTAACTGGATATATTTTTTGGGTTTTTATTCAATGTAACATGTTTATTCAGCTCGAAAAGCATACAATGTTTACCGATGTATTGGAAAATTCAAAATGGCGCCCGACACTCTCTTTAACACTGTAAGTTCAGGAAAAGATGTTATAAATAATAAACTATACAAAATACTGCTAGAAACTCGCTCAATATATGTTACCGTGATATATTTTGACATATATTCGGTGTTTTTTAATAGTATTTTGTCTAGTTTATTATTTATAACACGTTTTCCCGAACTTACCATGTTAAAGAGAGTGTCGGGCGCCATTTTGAATTTTCCAATACATCGGTAAACACTGCATGTTTTTCGAGCTGAATAAACATGTTAGATTGAATAAAAACAAAATAAATTACCCAGTTTGGTAGAAAAGTAACTTATCTTGCCTTTGATAATATTTGTTTGTTATATATTTGTTTTTTGACAACTTTTTCGAATCTATGTGTACAGTAATACAAACCCGAAAATGCATATTTGCATTTCATTATGTAAACTTTTATACATTGGTTTCAAAAATTAAATTCTATAAGTTTTTTTTGTTAACTACCCGTTGGTACAATTTACCGCCTCATCCCTTTATATTTTTTTCTTTTTGTCTTTTTTAGCGGATTATTTTCAATTAATTATCCAAATAAGTGACTAGCTTTAAAACAAAATTTAATAGTAAATTATTTGTTTACAGATAAACTGAATTTTCTAATATGGCCCAAAGTCCAAAAAAAAGTCTTTTTGAAGATGATGAGTTGAAAGCCATTTGCAAAGTCTGTCAAATTAAAATATTGCGAGGAATAAAACCATCTAACATGACCACAACCAACATGTTAAAACATTTAACTATGAAACATCCAAATAAATTGGAGGAGCAAAATAAAAAAGAAAAGGAACAAAAATTACCAACTAGTCACTCAGAGCAGTTTTATTAGTGAGGGTCGAAATCGCAGTGTCTTTTTTTTTTTTTTTTTTTTTTTTTTGCCTACGTCACCATCTAGGTGTCACCATTTTTTTTTAACCCTCCTTAACTTCAAAGAGTAAATACAATATATACAACTAAAAAAATAATTTTTAAAAATGCTGATTCCATTCATGAAAAATTCTTTTAACTAGAAATTAAAACTTAGGTAAAGATAGCTGACTGACAGCAACAGGAGCACTGGTTAACTACTGAACCACGCGGAAAGGTGTGGGGGGGGGGAGGAAATTAAATGATGATAATAAATTATGATAACCGTCTTTGAAAGGCACTAAACTCCTAAAATTTACTTCTTTAAAATTTTAGACGGCACTCCCCAGCGATTTTAAAGCACTCTCTCTCTCTCTCTCTCTCTCTCTCTCTCTCTCTCTCTCTCTCTCTCTCTCTCTCAAAAAAAAAAAAATTTAATTTTTAAGTTTGGTAAAGATATATTTATTATAACCAAATTCCTGTATGAAGACTGGATCTACTTTATTGGACGTTAATTTGTGAGATAAGTAATTTTTCAATGTTTAATATGTTTTTAAAGTTTCAATTATCAATTAAATTTTTTTAATTGCATTTATTTTTCAATTTATTTAAAAAAACAGGGTTTTAAATGTATTTTTCAAGGTAACAAGCTTCGAAAGAAGTCTAATAAAAAAATCACTTAATTTTTAATTTCGACAACCCTGAGAATTTAATTATTAAAAAATATTGAAATGTGACATTTTTTTTATTTAACATTTCTATTAGTTCAATTAATTTTCTTTCAATAATTCATTTCACTCAACAAACTTCACCATTTTTTGTTTGTTTTTTTTTATCTTTTTCTGTAATTTTGGTAATTATGTTTGCTCAATTTTATCTAGTATTTCATTTGTTTTTTATAGTGGTATAATTTTTATATGTGATCCTTTGATATACCCTATTTCAAAATTAGTTTGGCTAAACTTATTTTTCATGTTAGAAACAACGTGTAAAAGCAATGAAAAAGTAAGAAAAAATAATAGGTGTTAACTACTCCTTGTGAATTATGGAGGTCTGAAGAACTGCCGTCACAAATACAACTATCAATAGCTAAATAAAAAATCGTTTTTGAAATTCCTTTAATTGTAACTTTTCGCTATACCTACCTTTTGGTATAAAACACAAAAACTTTCGATTAATGGTATTTCTCATATATGGTCGTTAACTTTGGAAAGGTTATTTTGTATCTACGGCGCCATGTCACGTGGTATATTGTTTTTTTTTTTATCACGCACGTTCATTTATAAATTATTAAATCAAATATTTAACTTTTTTATTTTTAATTAGTATATATTTTCTTTCTCTTCCGCTATATTTTTTTTATTTAATTCATTAAATCTGTTAATTATGAGGACCAAAATAATGAATCGTGTGTATTTATTCTCTAATTTTCTTGTTTTTGTTCTGTTATATAAATTCTATTTTATTTGTTTTTTCTCTGAAGGATAAATTCTATTTTCTTTGAGTTTTTTTTTCTGTATTCCAATTAAGTAAAATAAATTTTCTCTAAAATAAATTTTGCTAATTTTTCCGTTTAGTTTACTATATAATAATTTTATTTAAACCAAAACACGACGGTATAGACATAAAATATCTCTTCCAAAGTTAGGGAACATATTTGGGAACTACCGACCATAAGTATAAAACTACCTGGTATATTTCAAAACAATAAATTCCCTAGGAATCGGAATCGGAATCGTACTTGGTATCGGAATCGTTAATCAATATTTTCCTGGAATCGGAATCGTATAAAAATTAGGAATCGTCCCAACACTAATACTTACCAAATTCAATTGAATACCTACCAAATTCAGTTGAATACTTACCATGACTTGGAATATTTGTACTGAGAACCCGGAGTCATTCCTTAGTTACCATTTTTCTCAGATTTCATCTGACCTAGAGCGTTGGTATATTTTATAGTTCAATATATGTGTTATCATATAATCTAGCATAGGTATGCCATGAAACTACTCCCAGTTGTATGCATATACATTTACGTGATGAATAAATAAGAGCAAATGCCATGAATAAATATTTAAAGATATTAAGAACTTTAACTGGTGACAGGTGGTGTGACTCCTCAGTCATACTGTCACAAAGAAATTTGGATGGGAACACCCAGAGCGGACTTTGCTTTAGTGAGATGAACACAAAAAGAAAATTGTTAGAAGCTGAATTTTTAAAAAAATCTTTTATAGAAATTGTCAAAAAGATTACGTATATAATTGTTTTTCTTCGATCTTTATCGCAAAAACTTGCACAAAAATTCTTGAAGATGTGACACAAGGGCCAAATTGGATGTGGGTAGTAAGGAGGTTGGGGTTGTCCACTTGGTCTATTTCCTAAACTAGTTCCAGAAACCAAAATACCACAAGCCTTAAAAATATCCTAAAATAAAAACCAATAACAATGAAAAAAAAAAAATAATAAACCAAATAAAATGCTAATTATAATAGGCTGAGACAACCCCATTACCCAACCAAAGTATGAACTGCTCAGTGTTTTCAGGTGAGAATTGAAGGTATATTACAGCTCGTGCAATGTATGCGTTTACGTTACTATGGTATGTGACATAAATTATGTCTAAAAGCAGTAACTGCGCCTGGAATCTACAGCATATCATTGATCAGAATGTCTGACATGTGTGAAACAGGTTGGTTCTGTATATGAAAATCAAATAGACCACACTTGCGTGAATGCATGTATTATCGCTCGCGGATGCCGAGAAACAATTTATGTCTTCCAAAAAAAGAAAAAAAAAAACACCAAAAAGGAAATTATCTGTGCAAGAAAGAGCCATAAGACGGACCATTTAACTTTCCTAGAATCTACAGTTGACTTATACTCAAGTAATACCTAAAATGACACAATTTTTGGTCTTAAAATGCACATCGACTTATACACAAGTATACACGCTAATCTTGCCAAGGGTAAATAGGTTTTAATTCAAGCATTATTATTAGTATTCTTAATTGGTTCCAGATGTTAGTTAGAAAGTGACGTATGTTTTTATAAATGTATGTTAATCCATGATTCTTCAAGTTTTTTTTTCATTTTCTCATACTACTACTAAGTAATATTCAGCACCAGTTTGAGGTTTGGAAATTATAAACTTGTTGGTAATTGATTGAGTGGTACAAATTGGTTAGAAAACATTAACAAAGGAATCAATATTCTTGAAATTCATCCATTTGATTTGTTTGTTTAGTGATGGGAATGCTGTTTTTGACTTGGATGTGACAAAGGTGTCTCAAAATGCTGCATCAAACTTAAGAATGACGGAAGTGTCTAAAAATAACATGGCGAACTTCGGTATGAAGAGCATGTTTACAAAATGCTATATCAAACTCAGACGTGATGGATGCATTTAAAAATGCGACATCAAATTTAGACATGAAATGTGCGTAAAAAAAATGCTGCTAGACTCAGCATGATGGATGCGTCTAAAAATACCACGTAAAATGTAGGTATGACAGGTACATCTAAAAAAAAGTTATGTCAAACATTAATGT
The DNA here is from genome assembly GCF_053919585.1 of Euprymna scolopes. Taxonomy (NCBI): domain Eukaryota; kingdom Metazoa; phylum Mollusca; class Cephalopoda; order Sepiida; family Sepiolidae; genus Euprymna; species Euprymna scolopes. The sequence goes on from NC_136496.1 coordinate 72,261,192, forward strand.
GATGGGACACCTAAAAATGCTATGTCAAATGTGGGCGTCTAATGGGTGCATCCAAAGATGCCACATCGACTGCAGCTATGACGGGTGCATCCAAGGATGCCACATCGACTGCAGCTGTGACGGGTGCATCCAAGAATGCCACATCGACTGCAGCTGTGATGGGTGCATCCAAGGATGCCACATCAAATGCAGCTGTAACAGCCTCTTAGAGGAATGTTTAGATGCAGTTAATAAAACGGTGAAATAAGTAAAAACTTTTAAAATCGAAAATAGTTTATTTCAACCAAATGGGTTCTCCATTTTAATTTTGATTTTATTTTTCATTCTTATTCCCTTCTGGCCGCGATGATGGCAAAATATTGCAATGTTGTTTTTAATAAACACTTTATTCACTAAAGTGCACATTGTTATTTCTGATCTTAGTACAAACGATAAGGATCTAAGTTGGTGCATATGTTTTTTTTTTTTTTCTAGAAAAAAATGTCGGTTTGGCAACTGACCAAATAAAGAATCTCCTCTTACAAAGCGCTAAGCAATTTTAATTAAGGAATTTCATTCTTACGTACTAAATTCAATTTATTTTACCTGTCCATTTATTTTTCAACCAATTGGATCTTGTTACTTACAGTGTAGAAAATAGCTGATAAAAACGGATTAGTTTTAGTAAATTGTCTCTTGGGATTTTATTTCCAACCATTCTTGTCTCCGAGTTTGAATATGTAAGATTACTGGATGTTTTATATCCTAGCTGTTAGGTTTTAGCCTAGTTAGTACCAGATCGGTGACCATTTGGGAATACCAGGTGCTGTATGCAGGAGGACATCAGTACCTTTTTGCAAGAATTGCAACTGCAAAAACCTAATGTCATCTGCCCTGAACAGAATATACATGTGATTGGGAACCGTTTGTGAACTTGATATTCCCATGAAACTTCCTACTTGATATTCCCATGAAACTTCCTACTAACAGCTGGTCCAACTTGTTAGGGTAGATGCCACTGACTTACTGTACTATACTTTTAGGTTTTTTGTAATCACATAAATAGGTGTATCTTTTCCAAATCCATGTTTGCCATTTTGTGTGTTGTGCTATCGTGGGTAACACACGTGATGGTCGGTTGGTTGGTTGTTTTTGTTTTACAGCATATCAACCCTTTTCGGGTTATTTAATGCTAAATCTAAAGATTTTGAAGAAAAATTTTTTTAATAGAATATATTTGTTGTTTTCACGTCGGTTTCTATTTAACCCATAGTTGGGACCCTAACAGGTACTACCACTCCGGGTCAGAGTGGACCTGGGAGCAATGGTAATTAAAGGGTAGCTCCACACTCCCCAAAGCCCACAAGCTGGGGCCTCACCACTGGATATAGTTTAAGGTCATATCCAGGACCCCCATTGAGGGACTTTTACCCTCTGCAGGGGGGGCAGTCGGCATATTCTAATGCCCCACCGACAGGGCTCGTGACGGTCGGAAGAAAGAGGAAAGGACACGAGTAAAGAAGGAGTTGGATTTACAAGAGGTTATGAAAACATGTAGTGGTACACACGTGAGCATGCGTCTGTGTATATTGACTGTTCAAGACATGATTTTCTGCTCATTGTGCCCATCTGAAGTTGGTGCTCAATTTCGACAATGGTTGCAGTGTCAATCGGGTGGTCTTAGTGCTAGAACAGAAGGCAGAAGGATACTCCCTTCAAACAAATCACAACTCCAGTTTAAAATGAGTGACATGAATAACAATGGTTTATTTTTAAAAGTAATATGCCATGTATGCGGTGAATGAGATTAAAAGTATGTTTGTACACACACACACACACACACACACACACACACGCATATATATATACATATGAGGGGCATTCCAAAAGTAAAGCCTACTATTTTATTTTTTTAACTCAGAAAATTGAAGAGCTATGAAGATGGGAGTGGTAGCATTAAAACAAATGACCTTTTGTGCTCCCAAATTTATTTTTCTACATAGTCACCGCCATTCTCAATGCACTTTTGCCAGGAATTCAATGGCTCATCTTTGCTTCTGGTACATGCCCATGACAGGAATTGCTTTCTTAAAGTCTCACACTATCAATATCTGCAACAGATGAAGCTTTCAGGTCATAAATGCATAGGTTAAGTCATCATAAACAATGCAATTTGCAATCGCCTCTGATTTATTCAGGCAGAATAGAAAATGGAAGAAATTATTTTTGAAACACCCCTCATATATGTATGTATGTGTGTGGACTAAAATAAATTAAAATGAAGTAAATGACTTAAGTGCTCTGATTTTCTCTCCTCTGATCTTGAGCCCATGATACAATGGGGAAAGAGGTGGCTAGTTAATTTTAATGTATCTAAAACCAAGCTTCTATCTTTCTATTAATGATCTCGGTCTGGCATCAATTGAAATGAATGGCTTTCATCTTAGGGAGGCTCCATGTTTTGATAAGCTTCTGGATCTGACCTTTACTCCAGATCTGAAATGGAACACCTACATCAAATTCGTTGCCAATGTCGCAGGAAAAATGGTGGCATCATTTTCTGCTCCAGTACGTATCTCATTGCTGATGTAATTCTCTATCTATATAAGAACCAAGTATGTCCAAGGATGGAGTGCTGTTGCCACATCTGAGAAGGAGCTGCTAGAAGCAGCTTATCCTGCCTTGACAGAGTTCAAAATAGACTTCACAGCCTAGTGGCGGATGCCCTTTTCTCTTTCCTGCCACCTCTTTCCCAAAGAAGAGATGTTGCAAGCTAACTTGGCTTTATTATTATTTTCATGGCAAGTGCTCGTCTGAGCTCCAATCTATGGCTCCTCCTCACCAAACTTTCACAAAAAAAACATTTGTCTAGCTGAAAACACTATCAGTAATTTTCCCCACTCTTTATCTGTGCCTAAACCTAAACGTAGATTCCACGAACAAAGCTTCTTTCTTAGAACTGCACACCTATGGAACTCTTCTGTTTCCCTGTTTTCCAACTGAATACAATATGGTCGTCTTCAAATCTAACGTAAACAAGTTCTTGATGAGCCATCCCCTGAGTAATCCAATTTACCAAATTTCCACTAAAGATTACTATGATATTGCACCATTAACTACTGTACACTCCTTGACCCTTATCCTCGAGTGGCCTCCAGGTTTTGATAAGTGGTGACTCCTTTGTAAAATAAATAAATAAAAACTAAAAAAAATAACAAAGATGCTTGAAAATTTTTATAAATGACATGATGAACTTGGCGAGAAATATTAAAATGAATAAAAATGGTATTCAAATAATTCGATTAGAAGAATAAATAACGTATACAAAAAAAAAAAACTAAGAGGGAAATCCACTCCCAGGGAATAAAACTATGAACACACATAAATTAGACTTCTGTACTTGTAGTAGCCTTATATAAAGAGAGAGAGAGTTAAATAGTAAATATAGTCAAAGTAAAGGAATGGAATGATATAAATAAGGCAAGTAAAGAAATTTTTCAAAAAATAAATATAGTTCACAATATGGAGATATTTATACCTAGGTTTACTTTGAAAGGATCATAAAGAGGGCTTTGATAGTAACCCCCCCCCCAAATAAGACTAATTACACCTAGTATATCAGATGTGGCAAATATAAGCAAAAAGATTTTGGATAGAATAATACCCAAGATTACAAATTGTATTAAATTTGATATGTGGGTAAATAGGGACGGTGTACATAGATTTGTAAAATTTGATATTGATGCATATTACCCATCTGTTACCTCTCGCTTTTGGATAAAGCTGTACATATGGCTAGACAGTACACCAATATTACAAAATGGAAGTAGACTAGCTAGGAGAAACTTATATCTAGTGGGGAAACTATGGACAAGGAATAGAAATATTGACATTACCATGGGATCTGCAGATTCAGCTTATATTACAGATTTATATATACAGATTAAGTGAAATTAAAAGAAGTATATCAGTGTTAGAAGAAAGGCTATGGAGACATGAATTATTTATTACAAGATGTACAAGTATAACCCTCGATACAATTAGGAAAAAACTACATAGATTATTCAGTGAACTCGACCTAAAAATCTCCATTGATAAAACTGATAAAAAATTAACTTTCTCGGCATCACCTTAGACTTGGACATATAAAACTTACTGCCTAGGGATCTTGTATCTGAGTGGACATGAATTTTTCAAGTACTTTACTCTCAGCATGGCACTACGTTTTCCAGTTGACAAAATCAAATTCTGGATGGTCAAAGTAGAAGCCAGATATACTTCCCATTTCTCCAGTGGTCTCTCTTCCCTCAAATATTTTTCTCACAGCTAGCCTGTCATCCACATGCATTGCAACTAAACCTGCAGTATTACAAAGCATTGTTTACTGTGTATATAAAGAAAATTTCAGTCTTTAGAACACAATACAATCTGTTACCTAATTTTTGTATTTATTTTTCTGATTCTCTTTTCCAATTATTTTTTTTAGTGTTAAGTACAAATCAATAGAAGAATTTTTATAGACACTTTTATCAGACAATAATAATAACAATAATAATATGATACTAGCAAGGAGACCCAATGTTATCCCAGAATTGAATGCAGATCAACAAATGTTCCACCCTCTCATGCCTTTATTTTCATCAAAATCGGTAAAATCGCCTTTTTTTTTTTTTTTTTTTTTTTCCAAATCAAATTGACTGATTGCCTATTCCAATTAAGGACATCATCACCCCTCCCCCCCCCCCACACACACAATATATCAGGATCAAGCTTCACACTCCTCCCCGCAATCACTTAGTCCACAATACATCGTAGTCTATATTGCACTGTAGAGAATCTGTTGATTGTATAAAATTATCTGTAAATAATGGCTTCAAAAGTTTAAAATTCAAAAGTCAAGTATGAGGGTTCAATTGTGCTCTAAAAAGAAACCTTCATTTCAGATGCACCCTTGTCTTATAAAAGAATGCACAGTTGATTTTATAGGCTGGGCCTTTTTTCTTGTGCGGTGATAAATTTTCTCAAATGTATGTGATATTAGGTTGTATAAAAGTATTAATTTTGACCAATATTGGACTTCCTTCTTTAATCATATTTTTTTGATTTTTTGCAATATTTATAAGGCGGATTCCAATACAAAACCTACGTAATAACATTCCCAGACACAACCTTAGTGTGCAATTTAAAAATAATCGGCCCAGCTGTTTCAGAATCCATAGGGAACAAATTCACTCACACACACGTTTCATAATCCATAGGGAACACGCACACACGTGTGTGTGTGTGTGTGTGTCTTGCAAGTTTTGCAACCTTTAAAGCTATCCTTTGTTTGAAAACTCCTTTACTTGTGAGTTCATTAATTTCATTCAATCATGAATTCAATCAGAATTTATGCTAGTTTTAATATTATTGTATGGATCATCTGTTGTTTACTATCAAAAACTATTTTGGGGATTTAAAAAGAAAACATACTAGCAGGCTGAAATCTGAATGAAATATAAAATGGCATAAAGTTTGTGTAGTTGTTTCTAAATGCTGGCCAAAATCTCACAGGTTTGGCATACAATCAAAATGCATCTTAGAATAATGTATAAACATAGAAATCCCAGGTGAAATTCAACGTGTACCTTCTCCAAATAAACAACCCTACAAGATTTCTTATGGATTAATATTGCTACTACATGGTTGCCCATGTTACCATCACAGGGGAAAATATTTGATAACTATGAGTATATACCCCTTAAGTATTAAGAGTTATTATGTGAAAGAAAAACAGAATTTGGAATATCAAAAGCAGAAACAGTACTTTGAATCAAAAGTTAAAAAAAAAAAAATTACAATGTAATGCAACAGTTCGGAAGCATGATAGGGCATTGCACATCGCCCACTTTATTGCTATTGTCACATCTAGGCTGACACACCAGGCTAGTCTCTCCCTCTTAGACAGGATGCAAAAGATAATCTCTAACCTAATAAGTCCCGCACTGTCTACTAAGCTCCAGCCTCTGTCCAGTCACTGCAATGTTGCATTCCTGTGCTTGTTTTATATGTACTTCTACGAAATATGCTTACTGCACTTGTACCCCTCCTAGCATAAATACCCTGATAAGCCTGATTAGCAATAACCCCCCCACCCCACCCAGATAGCTTGTTCTGCTAAACCTAGTTAGATTGTGTGTGCATGCTGCCTCTGACTGATACCATCTTTTCTGCTTGATATCTCGCCAGCAAAGAGACAGAAAATCTGTCTTGAAGTCAGTTGGTTCACCTCTGACCCTTGTGTCACTCAAACTTTTCCATTCAAATAATGGTCCTCATTTTATGTAACGCAAGCAATCTTGAAGAGAATGACAATATCTCCTTTAAAGAATATGACAATTAATTGGAATCAGAAACATCAGAAGTTTTTGGGGGAATCAGAAATATTTGTGACTATTTTCTGATGCTAACAATGATTCTTTTAATTCTTGTTTTTGTGTGCGTGTGTGTGTGTGCATGTGCGTGTTTTGTTGAAAACAAAATTTTCCGTTGCTGGTATTATTGATAAAATGAGAAATATTTATTAATTTTGAACTACCAGTAAAACCGTAAGTGTATTATGTTGATGTTTTTACAGTAATCTGAAAATAAAAATAAATAAAAATCAGCACTTCTATAGCTAAATATTTAGGTTTTAAAAGAATTAGAATCTGTAATCATATCTGAATCGATGGCAGGGAGGGGGGGGTTTAGATCAGAATCTGTAATTTAATCAGAATCAAGAAGGATATTGGAATCATCCCATGAATAAAATTAATAACAATAAACAATACACCTATTGGTGTGACCTTAATTTTATTTATAAAAAATCTAACGTATTACAGTTGCACACTTGAAACCATAACGGAAATAGCTCAAAGCGTCACCAAAAATACACCAAGACCCTTCATTGCAAAAAAAAAAAAAAAATATATATATATATATATATATAAAATGGACCAACCAACAACGTGCCAAGTATTTTCTGGATGAATTCACCCAGAAATATATAGATAAGCAAGGGTGTATAGACTGGCTAAAGCAGTGTTTCACTGTGATCATGCGATTATAATAGCTACCCAAGATCAAGGCTTGATGACCAATGCTTTTAACAAGATGAGTGGTCTCAGCAATGACAACAAGTGCAGCTTCTGCCACACAGAATTAGTGTGAGTCACTTGACATCCAGCTGTAAGGTTCTTTTGGGGATGGTACTATACGATGCAACACAATGAAGTGTGTAAATAAATATCTCCACTGGATCATCTGTAAAAGTTGAATATCGACTGTAGCAGCAAATCCTGGGAACATGTTTATCAGAAAGAACAGTTGGAAAGAAGTGATACACCATCCACTATACAATTCCTACAGTTATGGACATAGAAAATGGAGCTATTAAACTTGACATAGTGATATGTGACGACGACGACAAAGAAGCAACCTTAGAAGTTAGTATTCCCAATGATGCTGGCTTAAACTGAGTTGGGAGGGTAAAGAAAACAATGTCTTATGTATGATATAAAAAGAAGTTGGAATCTTAGGAAGATCTTTATCATTCTAGTAATTATAGGAGCAGCCGGATTCAGGAAAACAATTTTTTTTTTAAATATACCCGATGAACCAAGTGCAAGATAGATACAAACAATTGCACTGAAAAGAATTGTTAGAAACTTAGAAAGATTTCTTAGTTGGACTGTGTGAGATAATGAGTGAATGTCTAGCACCTGGTAGAATGCTCTATCCCTGGTTAAAACATCTAGAAGTGTAAGCCATGTTTAGTTTCATAAAAGTTTCAGATGGTTCGTTGTTTTAAACAAGTCTTTAGAGGTGACTAGTTTGCAGTAGACAGAACAGTTTCTGATGGTTCGTTGTTCTAAACAAGTTTTGAGAGGTGACTTGTTTACAGTAGACAGTTCCACAGAGCAAAATATTCTTACCGTGTTGAGATGGGGAAGAAAAAAAACCATGTGAAATTGCTCCAGAAAAGGTTTAATATTTATGAAGCAATTCTGGTTTCTGATTGGTTGGTAGCAGAACGTGAATTAATTCGAATCGTCAGTTCCTAGCAGCATCGTTTGTAAATAGTATCGTCTGACTGTGTGGGATCATACCCCATTACAAATCCAAAATATTGCAACAAAACAAAATAAGACAATTAAAAAAAAAATAATAAATAAAATAAGGGTTTCACTACACAATAACAAGTTGTTCAATCAATCGATATTGCATCAAAATACAACTTAAATAAATTAGAAAAACTGATCAACTAGGTGTACCAGAAATTTGGAGGAATTTTTGACACCCCCCTAACAGAAAGCTGCGAATAAAATATAAAAACTCGTAATTTCTCTTTTTAAAGTGGGTTGTTTATTTTCTGTATTGAATGTACTTCCAAAATAAACTATTAAAGTTGTTTAAAAAAATAATAGAAATATTATTTTTTATTTTTTAAAAGACAGTGTTTACAAAATGCCGACGTGCCTTCATGCAGCCATTTTTTTATGTAATAAAATCAATAGAATTTTACGAGTTAAATATTTTTCAATTTTTAAACTTTAAAAATCTATCAAAATTTTTCTATTGGTTCAATTTTTACGATATTTTCAGGGTCAATGTGAAATTTATGCTCTTTCCAATAAACCGAATATAATATTTTAGAGAAACGTTTTTTTTTTCAAATTCACCTCCCTATTTTGAAATGTCTATTAAAATTTTAATAATTTATGTGCCAAAGTTTTATATATCACAAATTGAAAATAAAAGATCAATAAAGAAAATATTCTAATTTAAAACAAAAAAAAAAGAATTGTTTTTTGGAAATTTACCCGTAAAGTCCAAAGTATAAATAAAACCTTTTATTTAAAAAAACACATTATTTTTATTTATTTATTTATTTTTATGAAAGCTCATGTTATGCTTACATCGTCAAGTAAATACCAGATGCTGACGGCAAATATTTCTATTTCATTGAATGTTTTTTTTTGTTTTTGTTTTTTTTTGTTTTTTTAGATATTTAAAACAATTTAGTCGATAAAGAAGTATCAAAATATATCACTCAAAAACTTGTGTATTTCATTAAAAGAATTAAAAAAAAAAATCGATGAAACAGATTTTTTGTTCTAGGGGAAAAACTTATAAGTGAATGTGCGTTTCTTTTTTAACTACGGAGGATAAAAAATACTAATTTTGGTTAACACACGCAATAAAAAAAAAGAGACATTTATGTCTGTTGGACAAATCCGTATTTCATAAATTTCATTTTAGCAGCAGCAGCTCTTTACAGCTTCGCGCAAAGCATGTTGCGAAAATACGATTTTCTACGACCCTCGCTTTAAAAAAATCCTTTTATTTAAAAATACATGGAATTTAAAATATAAATATGGATAAATTCTTAATAATGATGGATGGAACTACCCATTTAATAGTATATTTTTTTAAGTAAGTGATTTTTTGGCATTTATATATATACATATATTTATAAGCAAGTCAAAATATGTTGATTTTCTTTATATAATTTTAAAGAAAACCGCTTTAAAAAGCAAATATTGCATAACATGTTATTTTCTAAAAATTTGGTCTTTGCTTTTTTAATTGAAAAAAAAAATTAGGGTTTGAATTACATTTTACAAGTAGTTATAAGCTTCGAAAAATAGTAAGTTGAATTATTAAAGTTCTGATCATCATTTTTAATGGCCACTTTCTGATACACCTACTGATCAACTTGTCCCTTTTTATTTTTATTTTTTTATTTATTTGTTTAATGGCCACAAAAAATTATGGAGATGTATATTCGTTCTACCAAATTGAGAAAACTATAAAATACTTGCTGTTATAATCTGACCTATGCATTCTTAACAATAAAACGCACACACGTCTACGTCAGCCATTGATCCAACCATATTCTCTCTATCAATCTTCACGGATTGGAGAATTTATGACGATCATTGTGACAGTGACACATAAAAGGAAATAATTCTGTCAGTCGTTGCTTTCTCTTGGTCGTCTCTTTTCTTTGTATCACCTCTTTTCTATTTTCGGTTCATTCTCTGTCGGACTCTCTCTCTCTCTCTCTCTCTCTCTCTCTCTCTCTCTCATATCACTCAGACTCTTTCTCTCTCTCTCGTGTCCCCCCCCACCGACTCTCTCTCTCTCTCTCTCTCTCGTGTCCCCCCCACCGACTCTCTCTCTCTCTCGTGTCCCCCCCCACCGACTCTCTCTCTCTCTCTCTCGTGTCCCCCCCACCGACTCTCTCTCTCTCTCTCTCTCGTGTCCCCCCCACCGACTCTCTCTCTCTCTCTCTCTCTCTCGTGTCCCCCCCACCGACTCTCTCTCTCTCTCTCGTGTCCCCCCCACCGACTCTCTCTCTCTCTCTCGTGTCCCCCCCACCGACTCTCTCTCTCTCTCTCGTGTCCCCCCCACCGACTCTCTCTCTCTCTCTCGTGTCCCCCCCACCGACTCTCTCTCTCTCTCGTGTCCCCCCCACCGACTCTCTCTCTCTCTCTCTCTCTCTCGTGTCCCCCCCACCGACTCTCTCTCTCTCTCTCGTGTCCCCCCCACCGACTCTCTCTCTCTCTCTCTCGTGTCCCCCCCACCGACTCTCTCTCTCTCTCTCGTGTCCCCCACCGACTCTCTCTCTCTCTCTCTCGTGTCCCCCCACCGACTCTCTCTCTCTCTCGTGTCCCCCCCACCGACTCTCTCTCTCTCTCTCGTGTCCCCCCACCGACTCTCTCTCTCTCTCTCTCTCTCTCTCGTGTCCCCCCCACCGACTCTCTCTCTCTCTCTCTCTCTCTCGTGTCCCCCCACCGACTCTCTCTCTCTCTCTCGTGTCCCCCCCACCGACTCTCTCTCTCTCTCTCTCTCCTGGTCTCCCACCGACTCTCTCTCTCTCTCTCCTGGTCTCCCACCGACTCTCTCTCTCTCCTGGTCTCCCACCGACTCTCTCTCTCTCTCTCTCTCTCTCTCTCCTGGTCTCTCACCGACTCTCCTGGTCTCCCACCGACTCTCTCTCTCTCTCTCCTGGTCTCCCACCGACTCTCTCTCTCTCTCCTGGTCTCCCCCTCGACTCTCTCTCTCTCTCTCCTGGTCTCCCCCTCGACTCTCTCTCTCTCTCTCCTGGTCTCCCCCTCGACTCTCTCTCTCCTGGTCTCCCCCTCGACTCTCTCTCTCCTGGTCTCCCCCTCGACTCTCTCTCTCTCCTGGTCTCCCCCTCGACTCTCTCTCTCTCCTGGTCTCCCCCTCGACTCTCTCTCTCTCTCCTGGTCTCCCCCTCGACTCTCTCTCTCTCTCCTGGTCTCCCCCTCCACTCTCTCTCTCTCTCTCCTGGTCTCCCCCTCGACTCTCTCTCTCTCTCCTGGTCTCCCCCTCGACTCTCTCTCTCTCCTGGTCTCCCCCTCGACTCTCTCTCTCTCCTGGTCTCCCCCTCGACTCTCTCTCTCTCTCCTGGTCTCCCCCTCGACTCTCTCTCTCTCTCCTGGTCTCCCCCTCGACTCTCTCTCTCTCTCCTGGTCTCCCCCTCGACTCTCTCTCTCTCTCCTGGTCTCCCCCTCGACTCTCTCTCTCTCTCTCCTGGTCTCCCCCTCGACTCTCTCTCTCTCTCCTGGTCTCCCCCTCGACTCTCTCTCTCTCTCCTGGTCTCCCCCTCGACTCTCTCTCTCTCTCCTGGTCTCCCCCTCGACTCTCTCTCTCTCTCCTGGTCTCCCCCTCGACTCTCTCTCTCTCTCCTGGTCTCCCCCTCGACTCTCTCTCTCTCTCCTGGTCTCCCCCTCGACTCTCTCTCTCTCTCCTGGTCTCCCCCTCGACTCTCTCTCTCTCTCCTGGTCTCCCCCTCGACTCTCTCTCTCTCTCCTGGTCTCCCCCTCGACTCTCTCTCTCTCCTGGTCTCCCCCTCGACTCTCTCTCTCTCCTGGTCTCCCCCTCGACTCTCTCTCTCTCTCCTGGTCTCCCCCTCGACTCTCTCTCTCTCTCCTGGTCTCCCCCTCCACTCTCTCTCTCTCTCTCCTGGTCTCCCCCTCGACTCTCTCTCTCTCTCCTGGTCTCCCCCTCGACTCTCTCTCTCTCCTGGTCTCCCCCTCGACTCTCTCTCTCTCCTGGTCTCCCCCTCGACTCTCTCTCTCTCTCCTGGTCTCCCCCTCGACTCTCTCTCTCTCTCCTGGTCTCCCCCTCGACTCTCTCTCTCTCTCCTGGTCTCCCCCTCGACTCTCTCTCTCTCTCCTGGTCTCCCCCTCGACTCTCTCTCTCTCTCTCCTGGTCTCCCCCTCGACTCTCTCTCTCTCTCCTGGTCTCCCCCTCGACTCTCTCTCTCTCTCCTGGTCTCCCCCTCGACTCTCTCTCTCTCTCCTGGTCTCCCCCTCGACTCTCTCTCTCTCTCCTGGTCTCCCCCTCGACTCTCTCTCTCTCTCCTGGTCTCCCCCTCGACTCTCTCTCTCTCTCCTGGTCTCCCCCTCGACTCTCTCTCTCTCTCCTGGTCTCCCCCTCGACTCTCTCTCTCTCTCCTGGTCTCCCCCTCGACTCTCTCTCTCTCTCCTGGTCTCCCCCTCGACTCTCTCTCTCTCTCTCCTGATCTCCCCCTCGACTCTCTCTCTCTCTCTCTCCTGATCTCCCCCTCGACTCTCTCTCTCTCTCTCTCTCCTGGTCTCCCCCTCGACTCTCTCTCTCTCTCTCCTGGTCTCCCCCTCGACTCTCTCTCTCTCTCTCCTGGTCTCCCCCTCGACTCTCTCTCTCTCTCTCTCTCCTGGTCTCCCCCTCGACTCTCTCTCTCTCTCTCTCTCTCCTGGTCTCCCCCTCGACTCTCTCTCTCTCTCTCCTGGTCTCCCCCTCGACTCTCTCTCTCTCCTGGTCTCCCCCTCGACTCTCTCTCTCTCTCCTGGTCTCCCCCTCGACTCTCTCTCTCTCTCTCTCTCCTGGTCTCCCCCTCGACTCTCTCTCTCTCTCTCTCTCCTGGTCTCCCCCTCGACTCTCTCTCTCTCTCTCCTGGTCTCCCCCTCGACTCTCTCTCTCTCTCTCCTGGTCTCCCCCTCGACTCTCTCTCTCTCTCTCCTGGTCTCCCCCTCGACTCTCTCTCTCTCCTGGTCTCCCCCTCGACTCTCTCTCTCTCTCACCTGGTCTCCCCTCGACTCTCTCTCACCTGGTCTCCCCCTCGACTCTCTCTCTCTCTCTCCTGGTCTCCCCCTCGACTCTCTCTCCTGGTCTCCCCCTCGACTCTCTCTCTCTCTCTCTCTCCTGGTCTCCCCCTCGACTCTCTCTCTCTCTCTCTCCTGGTCTCCCCCTCGACTCTCTCTCTCTCTCCTGGTCTCCCCCTCGACTCTCTCTCTCTCTCTCTCCTGGTCTCCCCCTCGACTCTCTCTCTCTCTCCTGGTCTCCCCCTCGACTCTCTCTCTCTCTCCTGGTCTCCCCCTCGACTCTCTCTCTCTCTCCTGGTCTCCCCCTCGACTCTCTCTCTCTCTCCTGGTCTCCCCCTCGACTCTCTCTCTCTCTCCTGGTCTCCCCCTCGACTCTCTCTCTCTCTCCTGGTCTCCCCCTCGACTCTCTCTCTCTCTCCTGGTCTCCCCCTCGACTCTCTCTCTCTCTCCTGGTCTCCCCCTCGACTCTCTCTCTCTCTCCTGGTCTCCCCCTCGACTCTCTCTCTCTCTCCTGGTCTCCCCCTCGACTCTCTCTCTCTCCTGATCTCCCCCTCGACTCTCTCTCTCTCTCTCTCCTGATCTCCCCCTCGACTCTCTCTCTCTCTCTCTCTCCTGGTCTCCCCCTCGACTCTCTCTCTCTCTCTCCTGGTCTCCCCCTCGACTCTCTCTCTCTCTCTCCTGGTCTCCCCCTCGACTCTCTCTCTCTCTCTCTCTCTCCTGGTCTCCCCCTCGACTCTCTCTCTCTCTCTCTCTCTCCTGGTCTCCCCCTCGACTCTCTCTCTCTCTCTCCTGGTCTCCCCCTCGACTCTCTCTCTCTCTCTCTCCTGGTCTCCCCCTCGACTCTCTCTCTCTCCTGGTCTCCCCCTCGACTCTCTCTCTCTCTCTCTCTCCTGGTCTCCCCCTCGACTCTCTCTCTCTCTCTCTCTCCTGGTCTCCCCCTCGACTCTCTCTCTCTCTCTCCTGGTCTCCCCCTCGACTCTCTCTCTCTCTCTCCTGGTCTCCCCCTCGACTCTCTCTCTCTCTCTCCTGGTCTCCCCCTCGACTCTCTCTCTCTCCTGGTCTCCCCCTCGACTCTCTCTCTCTCTCACCTGGTCTCCCCCTCGACTCTCTCTCACCTGGTCTCCCCCTCGACTCTCTCTCTCTCTCTCCTGGTCTCCCCCTCGACTCTCTCTCCTGGTCTCCCCCTCGACTCTCTCTCTCTCTCTCTCTCCTGGTCTCCCCCTCGACTCTCTCTCTCTCTCTCTCCTGGTCTCCCCCTCGACTCTCTCTCTCTCTCCTGGTCTCCCCCTCGACTCTCTCTCTCTCTCTCTCCTGGTCTCCCCCTCGACTCTCTCTCTCTCTCCTGGTCTCCCCCTCGACTCTCTCTCTCTCTCCTGGTCTCCCCCTCGACTCTCTCTCTCTCTCCTGGTCTCCCCCTCGACTCTCTCTCTCTCTCCTGGTCTCCCCCCTCGACTCTCTCTCTCTCTCCTGGTCTCCCCCTCGACTCTCTCTCTCTCTCTCTCCTGATCTCCCCCTCGACTCTCTCTCTCTCTCTCTCCTGATCTCCCCCTCGACTCTCTCTCTCTCTCTCTCTCCTGGTCTCCCCCTCGACTCTCTCTCTCTCTCTCCTGGTCTCCCCCTCGACTCTCTCTCTCTCTCCTGGTCTCCCCCTCGACTCTCTCTCTCTCCTGGTCTCCCCCTCGACTCTCTCTCTCTCCTGGTCTCCCCCTCGACTCTCTCTCTCTCTCTCTCTCCTGGTCTCCCCCTCGACTCTCTCTCTCTCTCTCTCTCTCCTGGTCTCCCCCTCGACTCTCTCTCTCTCTCTCCTGGTCTCCCCCTCGACTCTCTCTCTCTCTCTCCTGGTCTCCCCCTCGACTCTCTCTCTCTCTCCTGGTCTCCCCCTCGACTCTCTCTCTCTCTCTCTCTCCTGGTCTCCCCCTCGACTCTCTCTCTCTCTCTCCTGGTCTCCCCCTCGACTCTCTCTCTCTCTCCTGGTCTCCCCCTCGACTCTCTCTCTCTCTCTCCTGGTCTCCCCCTCGACTCTCTCTCCTGGTCTCCCCCTCGACTCTCTCTCTCTCTCTCTCTCCTGGTCTCCCCCTCGACTCTCTCTCTCTCTCTCTCTCTCTCCCCCTCTCTCTCCTGGTCTCCCCCTCGACTCTCTCTCTCTCTCCTGGTCTCCCCCTCGACTCTCTCTCTCTCTCCTGGTCTCCCCCTCGACTCTCTCTCTCTCCTGGTCTCCCCCTCGACTCTCTCTCTCTCTCTCCTGGTCTCCCTCTCGACTCTCTCTCTCTCTCCTGGTCTCCCCCTCGACTCTCTCTCTCTCCTGGTCTCCCCCTCGACTCTCTCTCTCTCCTGGTCTCCCCCTCGACTCTCTCTCTCCTGGTCTCCCCCTCGACTCTCTCTCTCCTGGTCTCCCCTCGACTCTCTCTCTCTCTCTCCTATTCTCCCCCTCGACTCTCTCTCTCTCTCTCTCCTGGTCTCCCCCTCGACTCTCTCTCTCTCTCTCTCCTGGTCTCCCCCTCGACTCTCTCTCTCTCTCTCCTGGTCTCCCCCTCGACTCTCTCTCTCTCTCTCTCCTGGTCTCCCCCTCGACTCTCTCTCTCTCTCTCTCTCTCTCCTGGTCTCCCCCTCGACTCTCTCTCTCCTGGTCTCCCCCTCGACTCTCTCTCTCCTGGTCTCCCCCTCGACTCTCTCTCTCCTGGTCTCCCCCTCGACTCTCTCTCTCCTGGTCTCCCCCTCGACTCTCTCTCTCCTGGTCTCCCCCTCGACTCTCTCTCTCCTGGTCTCCCCCTCGACTCTCTCTCTCCTGGTCTCCCCCTCGACTCTCCCTCTCCTGGTCTTCCCCTCGACTCTCTCTCTCCTGGTCTTCCCCTCGACTCTCTCTCTCCTGGTCTTCCCCTCGACTCTCTCTCTCCTGGTCTTCCCCTCGACTCTCTCTCTCCTGGTCTTCCCCTCGACTCTCTCTCTCCTGGTCTCCCCCTCGACTCTCTCTCTCTCTCTCTCCTGGTCTCCCCCTCGACTCTCTCTCTCTCTCTCTCTCCTGGTCTCCCCCTCGACTCTCTCTCTCTCTCTCTCTCCTGGTCTCCCCCTCGACTCTCTCTCTCTCTCTCTCCTGGTCTCCCCCTCGACTCTCTCTCTCTCTCTCTCCTGGTCTCCCCCTCGACTCTCTCTCTCTCTCTTCTGGTCTCCCCCTCGACTCTCTCTCTCTCCTGGTCTCCCCCTCGACTCTCTCTCTCTCTCTCCTGGTCTCCCCCTCGACTCTCTCTCTCTCTCTCCTGGTCTCCCCCTCGACTCTCTCTCTCTCTCTCTCTCTCCTGGTCTCCCCCTCGACTCTCTCTCTCTCTTGGTCTCCCCCTCGACTCTCTCTCTCTCCTGGTCTCCCCCTCGACTCTCTCTCTCTCTCCTGGTCTCCCCCTCGACTCTCTCTCTCTCTCCTGGTCTCCCCCTCGACTCTCTCTCTCTCTCCTGGTCTCCCCCTCGACTCTCTCTCTCTCTCCTGGTCTCCCCCTCGACTCTCTCTCTCTCTCTCTCTTCTGGTCTCCCCCTCGACTCTCTCTCTCTCTCTCCTGGTCTCCCCCTCGACTCTCTCTCTCTCTCTCTCTCTCCTGGTCTCCCCCTCGACTCTCTCTCTCTCTCTCTCTCTCCTGGTCTCCCCCTCGACTCTCTCTCTCCTGGTCTCCCCCTCGACTCTCTCTCTCCTGGTCTCCCCCTCGACTCTCTCTCTCCTGGTCTCCCCCTCGACTCTCTCTCTCCTGGTCTCCCCCTCGACTCTCTCTCTCCTGGTCCCCCCCTCGACTCTCTCTCTCTCTCTCCTGGTCCCCCCCTCGACTCTCTCTCTCTCTCTCTCCTGGTCTCCTCCTCGACTCTCTCTCTCTCTCTCTCTCTCCTGGTCTCCTCCTCGACTCTCTCTCCTGGTCTCCCCCTCGACTCTCTCTCTCTCTCTCTCTCTCCTGGTCTCCCCCTCGACTCTCTCTCTCTCTCTCTCTCTCCTGGTCTCCCCCTCGACTCTCTCTCTCTCTCTCTCTCTCTCCTGGTCTCCCCCTCGACTCTCTCTCTCTCTCTCTCTCTCTCTCTCTCTCTCTCCTGGTCTCCCCCTCGACTCTCTCTCTCTCTCTCCTGGTCTCCCCCTCGACTCTCTCTCTCTCTCTCCTGGTCTCCCCCTCGACTCTCTCTCTCTCTCCTGGTCTCCCCCTCGACTCTCTCTCTCTCTCTCTCTCTCCTGGTCTCCCCCTCGACTCTCTCTCTCTCTCCTGGTCTCCCCCTCGACTCTCTCTCTCTCTCTCTTTCTCCTGGTCCCCTCTCTCTCTCTCTCTCCTGGTCCCCTCTCGACTCTCTCTCTCTCTCTCTCTCTCTCCTGGTCCGCCCTTTACTCTCTCTCTCTCTCTCTCCTGGTCCCCCCTCGACTCTCTCTCTCTCCTCTCTCTCCTGGTCCCCCCTCGACTCTCTCTCTCTCTCTCTCTCTCTCCTGGTCTCCCCCTCGACTCTCTCTCCTGGTCCCCCCTCGACTCTCTCTCTCTCTCTCTCTCTCTCTCCTGGTCCCCCCTTGACTCTCTCTCTCTCTCTCTCCCTGGTCCCCCCTCGACTCTCTCTCTCTCTCTCCTGGTCTCCCCCTCGACTCTCTCTCTCTTTCTCTCTCTCTCCTGGTCTCCCCCTCGACTCTCTCTCTCTCTCTCTCCTGGTCTCCCCTCTCGACTCTCTCTCTCCTGGTCTCCCCTCTCGACTCTCTCTCTCCTGGTCTCCCCCTCGACTCTCTCTCTCCTGGTCTCCCCCTCGACTCTCTCTCTCTCCTGGTCTCCCCCTCGACTCTCTCTCTCCTGGTCTCCCCCTCGACTCTCTCTCTCCTGGTCTCCCCCTCGACTCTCTCTCTCCTGGTCTCCCCCTCGACTCTCTCTCTCCTGGTCTCCCCCTCGACTCTCTCTCTCCTGGTCTCCCCCTCGACTCTCTCTCTCCTGGTCTCCCCCTCGACTCTCTCTCTCCTGGTCTCCCCCTCGACTCTCTCTCTCCTGGTCTTCCCCTCGACTCTCTCTCCTGGTCTCCCCCTCGACTCTCTCTCTCTCCTGGTCTCCCCCTCGACTCTCTCTCTCTCCTGGTCTCCCCCTCGACTCTCTCTCTCTCTCCTGGTCTCCCCCTCGACTCTCTCTCTGTCTCTCTCCTGGTCTCCCCCTCGACTCTCTCTCTGTCTCTCTCCTGGTCTCCCCCTCGACTCTCTCTCTGTCTCTCTCCTGGTCTCCCCCTCGACTCTCTCTCTCTCTCCTGGTCTCCCCCTCGACTCTCTCTCTCTCTCCTGGTCTCCCCCTCGACTCTCTCTCTCTCTCTCCTGGTCTCCCCCTCGACTCTCTCTCTCTCTCTCTCTCTTCTGGTCTCCCCCTCGACTCTCTCTCTCTCTCTCTCTCTCTCTCTTCTGGTCTCCCCCTCGACTCTCTCTCTCTCTCTCTCTCTCTCTCTTCTGGTCTCCCCCTCGACTCTCTCTCTCTCTCTCTCTCCTGGTCTCCCCCTCGACTCTCTCTCTCTCTCTCTCCTGGTCTCCCCCTCGACTCTCTCTCTCTCTCTCTCCTGGTCTCCCCCTCGACTCTCTCTCTCTCTCTCTCCTGGTCTCCCCCTCGACTCTCTCTCTCTCTCTCTCCTGGTCTCCCCCTCGACTCTCTCTCTCTCTCTCTCCTGGTCTCCCCCTCGACTCTCTCTCTCTCTCTCTCTCCTGGTCTCCCCCTCGACTCTCTCTCTCTCTCTCTCTCCTGGTCTCCCCCTCGACTCTCTCTCTCTCTCTCTCCTGGTCTCCCCCTCGACTCTCTCTCTCTCTCCTGGTCTCCCCCTCGACTCTCTCTCTCTCTCCTGGTCTCCCCCTCGACTCTCTCTCTCTCTCTCTCTCCTGGTCTCCCCCTCGACTCTCTCTCTCTCTCTCTCCTGGTCTCCCCCTCGACTCTCTCTCTCTCTCCTGGTCTCCCCCTCGACTCTCTCTCTCTCTCCTGGTCTCCCCCTCGACTCTCTCTCTCTCTCCTGGTCTCCCCCTCGACTCTCTCTCTCTCTCCTGGTCTCCCCCTCGACTCTCTCTCTCTCTCCTGGTCTCCCCCTCGACTCTCTCTCTCTCTCTCCTGGTCTCCCCCTCGACTCTCTCTCTCTCTCTCCTGGTCTCCCCCTCGACTCTCTCTCTCTCTCTCCTGGTCTCCCCCTCGACTCTCTCTCTCTCTCTCCTGGTCTCCCCCTCGACTCTCTCTCTCTCTCCTGGTCTCCCCCTCGACTCTCTCTCTCTCTCTCTCTCTCTCCTGGTCTCCCCCTCGACTCTCTCTCTTTCTCTCTCTCCTGGTCTCCCCCTCGACTCTCTCTCTCTCTCTCTCCTGGTCTCCCCCTCGACTCTCTCTCTCTCTCTCTCCTGGTCTCCCCCTCGACTCTCTCTCTCTCTCTCTCTCTCCTGGTCTCCCCCTCGACTCTCTCTCTCTCTCTCTCTCTCTCTCCTGGTCTCCCCCTCGACTCTCTCTCTCTCTCTCTCCTGGTCTGCCCCTCGACTCTCTCTCCTGGTCTCCCCCTCGACTCTCTCTCTCTCTCTCTCCTGGTCTCCCCCTCGACTCTCTCTCTCTCACTCTCTCCTGGTCTCCCCCTCGACTCTCTCTCTCTCCTGGTCTCCCCCTCGACTCTCTCTCTCTCTCTCTCCTGGTCTCCCCCTCGACTCTCTCTCTCTCTCCTGGTCTCCCCCTCGACTCTCTCTCTCTCTCTCCTGGTCTCCCCCTCGACTCTCTCTCTCTCTCTCCTGGTCTCCCCCTCGACTCTCTCTCTCTCTCTCTCTCCTGGTCTCCCCCTCGACTCTCTCTCTCTCTCCTGGTCTCCCCCTCGACTCTCTCTCTCTCTCCTGGTCTCCCCCTCGACTCTCTCTCTCTCTCCTGGTCTCCCCCTCGACTCTCTCTCTCTCTCCTGGTCTCCCCCTCGACTCTCTCTCTCTCTCCTGGTCTCCCCCTCGACTCTCTCTCTCTCTCCTGGTCTCCCCCTCGACTCTCTCTCTCTCTCCTGGTCTCCCCCTCGACTCTCTCTCTCTCTCCTGGTCTCCCCCTCGACTCTCTCTCTCTCTCTCTCTCCTGGTCCCCCCCTCGACTCTCTCTCTCTCTCTCTCCTGGTCCCCCCCTCGACTCTCTCTCTCTCTCTCCTGGTCCCCCCCTCGACTCTCTCTCTCTCTCTCTTTCTCCTGGTCCCCTCTCTCTCTCTCTCTCTCTCTCTCCTGGTCCCCTCTCGACTCTCTCTCTCTCTCTCTCTCTCTCCTGGTCCGCCCTTTACTCTCTCTCTCTCTCTCTCCTGGTCCCCCCTCGACTCTCTCTGTCTCCTCTCTCTCCTGGTCCCCCCTCGACTCTCTCTCTCTCTCTCTCTCTCTCTCTCCTGGTCTCCCCCTCGACTCTCTCTCCTGGTCCCCGCCGACTCTCTCTCTCTCTCTCTCTCTCCTGGTCCCCCCTTGACTCTCTCTCTCTCTCTCTCTCTCCTGGTCCCCCCTCGACTCTCTCTCTCTCTCTCTCTCTCTCTCTCCTGGTCCCCCCTCGACTCTCTCTCTCTCTCTCTCTCTCTCTCTCCTGGTCCCCCCTCGACTCTCTCTCTCTCTCTCTCTCTCTCTCTCCTGGTCCCCCCTCGACTCTCTCTCTCTCTCTCTCTCCTGGTCCCCCCTCGACTCTCTCTCTCTCTCCTGGTCCCCCCTCGACTCTCTTTCTCTCTCTCTCTCCTGGTCCCCCCTCGACTCTCTCTCTCTCTCTCTCTCCTGGTCCCCCCTCGACTCTCTCTCTCTCTCCTGGTCCCCCCTCGACTCTCTTTCTCTCTCCTGGTCCCCCCTCGACTCTCTTTCTCTCTCTCTCTCCTGGTCCCCCCTCGACTCTCTCTCTCTCTCTCTCTCCTGGTCCCCCCTCGACTCTCTCTCTCTCTCTCCTGGTCCCCCCTCGACTCTCTCTCTCTCTGCCCCTATCTTGCCGTCTGTCTGTCTCCGTCTCTATTTCTGTCTCTCTATCATGTTTGTCTTTGTCTAATTTTGCTGATGGTTAAAAAATGCAATTCATCAGCTGTCAGAGAAATAGACCCGGACTTCTTTACCACCACCTCTTACTACTACCATAGCACACTTTTAGAGGGAAGGAGGGTGGGGAAGGATGGTAAATAACAGATCCGCCAAGAAGTTTGGGGTCAGGTTTGCTTTTCTACTTCAGCTTATTGTTACTTGGAAGGTAACCAGAAGATCCATCACTTGGCTTGCAGAATCAATCCTCTCCTCTTCTATCTGCTGGAAAGAACAAATGGTAAAATGAATGTAAAGCCAGGTACGGAAGAAAGGAGGTGGGATCAGATATTTTTACTTGAGGGCTTTCTTGTTCACCCATGGTATACACACAATATTTGATGACAAGGGCTTTTCACTTATTATATACTAGTTGTCCCTATTCGGTGTTGCTCGGGAGTCTGGTTTAGGAGGTAGGGCTATAAGTAGCTTTCCAAATTTTCAATATTTTAATTGGACAAGATTCATGCAAAAATTTCAGCCGGATCGATCCAATAGTTTCCAAGAAAATGTGGAATAGAAAGACTGAAATATAACATAGATTCATATGTGTTTGTCTGCATCATAAATAGTTTTCTTTGTCAACAACCAACATTCAGTTGTACAGAGCAGAAAAAGACTGGTGTTATTTCAAAGTTTTCCTTCTAGACTATTACAGCATGAAAGGGGAGGCAACCGTTCAGAATATTGGATGGAAGGGGAGATAACTGCATATCTCTTAGATATGTAGTATCAGTTAATTTTTTTTTTTTTTTATTATTATTCAATTATTTGTGGACTATTATCCTCATCTTTTAGTTGTTTCACGACGTTTCGGCTAATTATTATTCCTCTGGCCTTCGTTGAAACGTTGTGGAAGATGAGGATAAGTCCACAAATAATTAAATAAAATAAATTATACAAAATCAAAAAGGATTCCAGATTAATTCAATAATCAAGCAGTGTGGAGTATAGTGTAAATTTTATTGCCAGTTTGGAATTTAATTTCGCCAGAACATGTAAATACATAATAATGCTTTCACCTGAAATGTTGGTTATTAAAAGATCACCAACCGTCGGTCATAAAGTACTCTTAAATATGATATTTTTAATTTATGCAGATTTCGTTTTTATTATTAAAGAGCCAATTATCTGTTGAGTATTTTACCCACTATACGGTAGTGATTTCAAAAGTTTAAAAAAAATGGATGGTATCAGCTACAAGCGAAACATTTAGCTCTCTAGCATTATTTGTTACCATCTGAGCTAAGTTCATATGCATATGAAAACTTTAAAGACATCGCTATTAAATGAATAAATGTATATTTACGCATGCGTAGATGATACATGTTTAGTCCATTTACGCCTGTCAAGTTCCAATTTTTTACAATTTTTACCGGCTAAAAACCAAATCAAATTTGTTCCACAGGTCCAAAATCACCATATATATATATATATATACATATATATATAATCAAATTTCAAGACTGTAAACCAAGTAATTTGATAGACTGTTCCACACAGAAACAAGGTTACTTATAAGGATTCTTATTTAGAATTCAACTTAATTTTTATTTAAAAAAAAAAAAAAACTGTAGAAAAGTCTTTGAAATGGAACAGAAATGTCATATTCCAAAATCACATAAATTGATCGAGTAGTTTTATTTTCATTAAGAAACTCATTTTTAACAATTTATAGCAATTAATGTGAAATTATTAGCATTACAAGGTTGATCTTGCAAGTATTAATTATTGTGAACTTATCTGCCCCCCCCCCACACACACACCTTTTTCAAGATGGTTTTGCTTACTTATAAAATTTAATTTTTTGTTGCTAGTGCATTTTATGAATTGGAAGTATGTCCTGGTGCATATTACAACCGGATTTTAAAATTTAATTTTTTTTTTTTTTTTTTTTTTTTTTTAAATTTTGTTAAAAAAACAAAACTACTTTTCGATATGACATGTTCGTTCCATGACGCGTTAGTATATCACAAAGTACTTTTTTTTTTAATTAGGTTGACTTCTAAATAAGAATAAAAAAAAGTTTAACTTTTTTCCAATGACTCCCATTCAGCCGCCATTATTTGTCAACCTTCCAACAGGAAAGGGAAAAAGACTGCTGCTAGTTTTCAATGTTCTATTTCTTTTAATTTAAAATTTTGCCCGAAAAATAATTAGTTATTTTTAACTGTAATATTTCTTATTAAAAGACGTTATAGTCCAGCATTCGTTTGACTCAAACTTTCACTCTTTTTAAAAAAGATTTTTTAAGATATTAGCTTTAAAATAACAAGGCCGATAGCCATTAGTTGTGTGCTCTCGTGTAATGAATGAATGCGTGAATATAGGATTGACATGAAATTCTTAAAGATAAACTAAAATGACCAAAAAATGGGCTGAAATGACTTAAATAAATAAAAAGTAAATGACTTAGAATGACTTTAATGAACTTAAGGATGAATTGAATGACCTTAAGAATGACTTGAATGTTTAAAAAATAACTGGAATCCTTTAAAAACAACTGGAATGAGCTGGAGAATGGCTTTGAGACTGACTGGTTGTAAAGTGGGTGATCATTTTACACTAAATTAATACAGAAAAGTGATCCCCCACTTTATATCACAAAGTTACAAACGTAAGTACAGCATGTAGTAAGAACAGATACTACACTTTGAGATATTAAATCCTTTATTCATGTTAAAAATACATTGAAAATCAACAATGAACAAAAAACTTAGGCACATGACCAACTCAAAAAGTGGGGGATTGTGGGTGTCGTTGGTCATCCTTGTCACTCCAGAACTAAACAAAATCAAAAGTTTCTCCCAGCTAGTATCTTTCACCATACCGCATTCACCCTTTCATACTGGGGGACATTCTACTTAACTCCCAATTTTTAAAACATTTTTTATTGACGTGTAAAAACAAAAAAGATAACAATAAAGATGGTACAATAATTCATTTGTGTCGAGGGCGGGGAGAAAAATATGAGGGGAGGTGATTAGTAGGACCCTCCCAACCCCGTCTAGTTGATAGACTGCCCGTTCTACACTTTGATCTTGGCCAAAAGGCCGAGAAAAGCTTAAAAAGCTAAGAACAGCATGTATTAACAGACCTTTGATCTTAACCAAAAAGGCCAAGCGCAAAAAGTGTTACAGACAGACCGACAGTGACTTATAGAGTCGCTTGCACACAACTAAAAATGAATAAATAAATGTCGATTTGCTGATAAATTGTATCATAGCTTCTGGATAGAGTTAGAACATAAACCTTTAATACATGCACTTCCCTTGACTAACCCCTGCTTTTTCTTTCTCTAAATATTTTTCTTTCCTCTTTCTTTCTTTTCCTTTTTTTCTATTCCATTCTTTCCTTAATTTTCTTCTTTACTGTTCACTTTTTTTTCTTTTGTATTTGTTTCCGTTTTGCTCTTAAGTTACAGGTGTATGTCAGTAAACGTTGTCTTTGTGCAATGGAACTCTTTCCACAAAACATCTGTCATTTCTGTCACCCTTTTAACACTTCCTGTTGCTAACAAGCAAATTGTTATAACAGCTGCTGTTCTGCAAAAATCTGCCACTATGGATATACACACACACACACAATTTTCCTTTAGTCTTTTTTTTACTTTTTTGTTTTGTTTATTGTTCTCTTTTTCCGATTTTCTCACAACTTTCTATTTTATTTTAATGCTTTTTTTTTTTTCTTTTTAAACAGGATTTTGAAATTTTAATTATAGTATTGTTTGATCATTAAATTGTCGATTTTATCAAATTTTCATAAAACTATAATTAACTTCAAAAAGTTAAGTTTTCTTATCTATAAAAAAAGGGGGGAACGTGATACTATCGGTGTCCACCCAAGAAAACCTAAGTGCTAAAAAGTAATGCATAAATAAAATAATAGGAAATAAGTTTATTAGCAGAACAATTGAGAAGTTGTTCACGACACAAAGGAAGCTGAATAGGATTGTTGATCAAGGTGTGGCAAATAAAAAGGCTATATATTCTAGAGTTTTAGGAGTAGCAGTGAGTTTTGCAACAGTTTATGGACGGTCATGGGTTTGTGATGGTTGACAATAGTTTCCACTTTGACACAGCTGAAAGCAGGTTCTGGCTTGAACCAAATTGAGAGAGCTTTCGGAGATGTAGATAAGCAGACATCAACTGACAAACACGGTCTCGACAGGACTTAGATGTGGGCTTTAACATGCAATGGGCGGATAGTCTCTCTCTATCTCTCTCTCTCTCTATCTCTATCTCTCTCTCTCTCTCTCTATCTCTCTCTCTCTCTCTATCTATCTCTCTATCTATCTCTCTCTCTCTCTCTCTCACACACACACACACAGTGCAATTGATATATCTAGATCTATCTCTAAAATTTCCCCCTATAACTGAATATATTCCAAGCAACACCCATAAATCTGTCCGAGATGTTGCCAAACTTATCAAGAACCTGGGCCTGACAATATTTCAGTCATTGTGCTTAAGAATCTGCAACTAGAATCAACTCTTATCTTTACAAAGCTGTTCAATTGTTGCTTAAGAGAGAAATGCTTTCCATCTCTTTGGAAAACTTTGTCAGTCTTTGGTATTTTAAAATACTGGAGATTGTTCTTCTACATCTCAGTACAGACCGATCAGTTTCCTGTGCATTGCAAGTTGTTTGAATCTGTGATAAATCCAGAAATTGTAAATTATCTCAGCAAACAATCTAATTAGTAACAAGCAATATGGATTTCATCCTGCAGGATCAACTGCCAAGGTGTTAACTGGAATATTACACCGTATCAGCGAATTTATCATTTCTAGGGTAATAGCTCTTGACATATCAAAGGCCTTTGATAGACTTTTTGTCACAAAGGTTGTCTTCATAAATTTGCTGTCTATGAAATATTTGGAAATGTCTTTTCAATTATTAAATCCTTTCTGTTTGATAGGTCTATAAATGTAGTTATTAATGAGTAGAAATCTGAAGCACATGATATCAAGGTTGGCGTGCCTCAAGGATACATTCTGTGCCGATTCCTCTTCTCTTAGTGACTTTTCTAGATCATTTGTTGACATCTATGCAGATGATACAACTGTCTATGGCAGCACTCTGAATAGCATTGGTGATCTTGTTGATTCTCTCTTTGGATTTGGAACATGGTTTATTGTTTAAATATTTATCTACTAGCAGTTCAGCCTGGCTTTGCTCGGGCCCTATATACTGTTCATAACTTTATGTATATATATATATATATATATATATATATATATATATTAAAAAGTTTGACTCGTGTCCAGGTAATCTAGACCCAAAATTGATGGACGAGTTTGGTAGTCTGCAAAGGTCAACTTTAAACTTTAACCTCTTTGCAGCCAAAGTTTCACCCAAAAACTGATTAAAAAGCCTGCTGCATGTCTAAATACCCTTTATGTAAAATTAGCGGGGGTGCCCAGCGTTGCCTGGTATTTTGGAGGTGTGCGTTGATCAAAAACAACAAAAAAAGTGGTAGCAGGCAGGCAGGTGGGTTTGAATCTGTACCGCGAAAAAAAAGAGTTGGTAAGTAACTTTTACCTGGGTAGAGGATATTGGCACAAAGATGAAATTTAAAAAAAAAAAAAGACAGAGGTGGGATCGAACTTGAAAATGTAGGGTAATCAGTCTTTCTTGTTAACCATTACGCCATAGCGGATAGCGAAATCAATGAGTTAGTAATTAACTTATGAATCACGCACACGCAGAAATGGATGTTGCTTTTTAAATCTGGCTGGAGGCCAGTTAAGTTTCTGCTTTCTGCCATTTTATTTATTTGTTTCCCCACAAAAGCTTTGTTTTTAATGTTGAGAAAACCAGCTCCCTCCAAAAAGGGGGAACTGTGGCAGTATCCAAATAAATAGTAATTGTCTCCGTATGAAGGGTATTCCTTACATTGATCCAGGACCAATTACAGAACAGATACTACCTTGCCCGAAGGTGGTTTGTGTTCGATTAGTTTTGCTTTATTTATACGAAAAAGACAAACAAACACACAAAACGAGGGAATTTTATAAAATCTCAATCAAAAACAGATAGACAAATCTTAAATATCTTTGCAAATCTTAGATATTATGATCTAGGAAGTATGCGAAAACTTCTCCCGGAATCTAACCGACGTGAAAACCCTGATGCAAAAAGCCTTTAAATGCGCGCACCTATTTTGCCTTTTATTAGATTTCAAATGATTAGGCCAAAAATTGGCTGAATAGTTTGCTAGAGACTGCAAAGGTCAAATCTTTTGAACTTTGACCACTTGCCAGCCAAATATTTCGGCCAAAAACTGATTAAAAAGCTTGCCCTATGTCTGAATACACTTTATGTAAAATTTCAAATGTTTAGACCAAAAATTGACTGAGTAATTTGGTAGAGACTGCAGAGATCAAATTTTTTAAAACTTTGACCCCAATTTTGACCCCTTAACATTTATTGTTTTGGGCTC
The DNA here is from genome assembly GCF_053919585.1 of Euprymna scolopes. NCBI lineage: Eukaryota > Metazoa > Mollusca > Cephalopoda > Sepiida > Sepiolidae > Euprymna > Euprymna scolopes. The sequence goes on from NC_136496.1 coordinate 72,288,748, forward strand.
AAATCAAGTTAAAAAGTTTGATCCATGTCCAACTAACCTACATCTAAAATTTCAAGTGTTTAGACCCAAAATTAGCAGAGGAATTTGATAGACTTTTCAAAGGTCAAATCATTGAACTCTGACCCCTTGACAGCCAAATTTCTGGCAGAAAACGGATTAAAGATTTTCCCAAATCTCAATACCCCTTATGTCAAATCTCGAGTCTGTAGACTGAAAATTGACAGTGGTTTGGTAGGAAAATGTGGTGTATATATATATATATATATATATATATATATATATATATATATATATAATGACACATACGCACACACTTTTATAGATATATAGATTTACCTTCAAAAATTGAAACAAAGGAAATGGCTACTATAATAACATTGTCTTTCTACTTTCCTCACTATTTCCTCTTTTTGTTATAGTTTTTCCTCTTTTTCTAATCGCTTCCTAACACTTTGGGGAGGGAAGGGGATGGGGTATCTATAGTATCACATGGAAAAATAGTAACAGAAGGTCAAAACAGAAGTAGTTGAATACACTACAACCAAGACGGCAGGAAGGATTTCATCTTGGCCAAGCGTTTGATCATATATGGAAAAGGGAGAAACCCAGCACAAACCAAGCTGCATGAGATAGAAGAAAATGAGGTGTTTATTTAGAATTTTACTTAGAAAAATATCTTTATGATGTCCATACTCGTCACAGAACTGTCATATTCCAAAAATTACGTAAATTGATCAAGTAGTCTATTTATTAATTTATTTTTTTGTTAAGAAAATCAAATTTTATAACAAGCTGAATGGGAGAGCTGCTGGGCGCCATGTTTTAAATTCAAGGGCGACAATTCAATTTGATTATAGAGATTTTGTTTGTATGCATAATAATCTTTTAATTGTTAAAAATCGTAAAATTTGATTTTCTTAAATAGCAAAAAAAGAAAACTACTTGATCAATTTATGTGATTTTTGGAATATGACATCTTCGTTCTGTGACGAGTACATACATCATAAAGATGTTTTTATCTATTTTTTTTTTTAAATGAGTGTAATTTTAAACAAACACTGAAAATGATAATAATGCAACATTATTTAAAAAATATATTAAAATTCAAGCTTCTTTAAGTGATTTTTTTTTCACTTTATTATATTTTCACTTTATTATATCTTTTCACTTTATTATATTTCTCAACAAACCCAACTGGCTAAATCATTAAAATTTTGCTTTCTCGTCAACACAGCTGAGGTTTCATTCACTGCACAGGGATGATGGAGAGGGTTATTTCAGAATTTTCTTCATAGGTTTTGGTTAATGGGGTGTTACAGGGAGAGCATAAATACATAAAGATATACACAATACATATCATCATCATCATCATCATAACTATTTCTGTTCTTTCTTTTCTTTTTCAGTATAATTCATCCTGTGAAGATGGTTTTTGGTTTTGTAGCGATTGCAGCCGCTTTTGGAGGTTTTGTATTCTGTACAAATAATCAGTGGAAAGCGCGCAAGTTCAAGAAAGACCATCCCATCATCAGTGTGTTAATAGTGCTTGGGGCAGGCTATCTGCTCGTCTACATGCTTGGTGCTGTAATAGTCTTCTTGCTTGGGATAGCTTTTCCTCTTATGTGTAAGTATGAACTTATGTAGCCTTTCTTCAGTAAAACAAGAATTATGACATTTTCATTTTTTATTTTGAAAGTTTTTTTTTTTTTATTCAAATGCATTTTTTTATTTAATCTTTCTGATTGTTTCTGTCTTTCTCTCACTTCACCTTCCTCTCATTTCACCTTCCTTTTTTCTTTTCCTTCTCTACTATTGCTTCTTTTCCCCCTTTCCCCTCTCCTTTTATTCCATTCCCCCTTTTTCTCTCCTTCCTCCTCCTCTTTCATCTCCTTCCTCCTCCTCTTTCATCTCCTTCCTCCTCCTCTTTCATCTCCTTCCTCCTCCTCTTTCATCTCCTTCCTCCTCCTTTCATCTCCTTCCTCCTCCTTTCATCTCCTTCCTCCTCCTTTCATCTCCTTCCTCCTCCTTTCATCTCCTTCCTCCTCCTTTCATCTCCTTCCTCCTCTCTTTCATCTCCTTCCTCCACTCTTTCATCTCCTTCCTCCTCCTTTCATCTCCTTCCTCCTCCTTTCATCTCCTTCCTCCTCCTTTCATCTCCTTCCTCCTCCTTTCATCTCCTTCCTCCTCTCTTTCATCTCCTTCCTCCACTCTTTCATCTCCTTCCTCCACTCTTTCATCTCCTTCCTCCTCTCTTTCATCTCCTTCCTCCACTCTTTCATTTCCTTCCCATTTGTCTCTCTCTCACCCCCACTCTTTCCCATTTGGCTCTCTCGCCCCCACTCTTTCCCATTTGGCTCTCTCGCCCCCACTCTTTCCCATTTGTCTCTCTCACCCCCTACTCTTTCCCATTTGTCTCTCTCACCCCCTACTCTTTCCCATTTGTCTCTCTCACCCCCCACTCTTTCCCATTTGTCTCTCTCACCCCCCACTCTTTCCCATTTGTCTCTCTCACCCCCCACTCTTTCCCATTTGTCTCTCTCACCCCCCACTCTTTCCCATTTGTCTCTCTCACCCCCCACTCTTTCCCATTTGTCTCTCTCACCCCCCACTCTTTCCCATTTGTCTCTCTCACCCCCCACTCTTTCCCATTTGTCTCTCTCACCCCCCACTCTTTCCCATTTGTCTCTCTCACCCCCACTCTTTCCACTCTTTCCCATTTGTCTCTCTCACCCCCACTCTTTCCACTCTTTCCCATTTGTCTCTCTCGCCCCCACTCTTTCCCATTTGTCTCTCTCGCCCCCACTCTTTCCCATTTGTCTCTCTCGCCCCCACTCTTTCCCATTTGTCTCTCTCGCCCCCACTCTTTCCCATTTTTCTCTCTCTCTCGCCCCCACTCGTTCCCATTTTTCTCTCTCTCTCGCCCCCACTCGTTCCCATTTTTCTCTCTCTCTCGCCCCCACTCGTTCCCATTTTTCTCTCTCTCTCGCCCCCACTCGTTCCCATTTTTCTCTCTCTCTCGCCCCCACTCGTTCCCATTTTTCTCTCTCTCTCGCCCCCACTCGTTCCCATTTTTCTCTCTCTCTCTCGCACCCCTCGTTCCCATTTTTCTCTCTCTCTCGCCCCCACTCGTTCCCATTTGTCTCTCTCTCTCGCCCCCACTCGTTCCCATTTGTCTCTCTCTCTCTCGCCCCCACTCGTTCCCATTTGTCTCTCTCTCTCTCGCCCCCACTCGTTCCCATTTGTCTCTCTCTCTCTCGCCCCCACTCGTTCCCATTTTTCTCTCTCTCTCGCCCCCACTCGTTCCCATTTTTCTCTCTCTCTCGCCCCCACTCGTTCCCATTTTTCTCTCTCTCTCGCCCCCACTCGTTCCCATTTTTCTCTCTCTCTCGCCCCCACTCGTTCCAATTTTTCTCTCTCTCTCGCCCCCACTCGTTCCCATTTTTCTCTCTCTCTCGCCCCCACTCGTTCCCATTTTTCTCTCTCTCTCGCCCCCACTCGTTCCCATTTTTCTCTCTCTCTCGCCCCCACTCGTTCCCATTTTTCTCTCTCTCTCGCCCCCACTCGTTCCCATTTTTCTCTCTCTCTCGCCCCCACTCGTTCCCATTTTTCTCTCTCTCTCGCCCCCACTCGTTCCCATTTTTCTCTCTCTCTCGCCCCCACTCGTTCCCATTTTTCTCTCTCTCTCGCCCCCACTCGTTCCCATTTTTCTCTCTCTCTCGCCCCCACTCGTTCCCATTTTTCTCTCTCTCTCGCCCCCACTCGTTCCCATTTTTCTCTCTCTCTCGCCCCCACTCGTTCCCATTTTTCTCTCTCTCTCGCCCCCACTCGTTCCCATTTTTCTCTCTCTCTCGCCCCCACTCGTTCCCATTTTTCTCTCTCTCTCGCCCCCACTCGTTCCCATTTTTCTCTCTCTCTCGCCCCCACTCGTTCCCATTTTTCTCTCTCTCTCGCCCCCACTCGTTCCCATTTTTCTCTCTCTCTCGCCCCCACTCGTTCCCATTTTTCTCTCTCTCTCGCCCCCACTCGTTCCTATTTGTCTCTCTCTCACACCCCTCGTTCCCATTTGTCTCCCTTACTCCATTCTTTCCCCCTTTCTCTCCCTTTCCCCTATTTTCTTCCTCTCTTTTTCTCTTTCCTTACTTCCTTACCATTTAGTTTTCATCATCCACCATCAATACTCTCTTCTTGATCTTTTTCACACAAATATTTCTCCTCTCCCCATTGTCTCTGACAAACTCACGAGTATTTTGTTTGTTTTTTCTTTTTGTTGTCTGTTTTTTATTCTTTTAGCATTAAATAGTCCTTATTTTTCCAGTTAAAAAAAGAGAGAGAGAAATAATGAAATTACAAGAATTAGTTCGCAATTTGGGTTGTTCCATTGGTAATTCAAGCAATATAATAATCTTGTTTCAATATAACATGACATTCAAAGAATCTGTCTTTTATATGTTAAACCATTGTGTCCTTATTTTACAGGTTTCAATTACTCTGCATATATATATATGTATATATGAGAGATAAAATACAACACCAACTTAATAAAATCTCATAAATTTCTTTCAATCCAAAATGGACCTTCTCCAATTAGATGAACTAGTCATGTTGGCATTTAATTCATAACCATGTCCTTAGATATGTCAGATGCCAACCTAACTGACTCACCCTCAGTTGAAAAGACCCATTTTGGGTTGAAATAAATTTGAGATTGGGCTAAGTTTGTGTTATATTTTTTTTCTTTTAACTCCTATCTATGCTTTGCATTGAGCTCTCTTACAAGATTTTCATTATATAATATTTGGATTGCAGAAATTCCACTCTTGACCAAAGTATTGTAGGCTTGGAACAACAGATGCCACATACAAATTTATTATATCTACCCTGATTGCCACTAACTTATGTAGTTTACGACCACAATTTCTGCCACATTCAATCATGATAATAAAATGCTACATTACATCCAATGACCAACACTATCACAATCGCCACGTCTACAGAGGGAGAAGTTTGTATTTTTCTTTCTCAATATTTAGTGCTCTCACCACTACCAGTTTTAACTGAGCCCAATTCTACATTTTTCAGGCTTCGTTAAATATTCTGTTCCTATACTGTCTTATTTTGCATACCAATCTCGATTCTTTTTAATTGATTATGAAAATTTCAAATAGCATTAACAATGGACGAATGTAAACTGGGATTGTTTTAAAAGAAAATTAAAACATGTTTCACAATTTTCAATCAATTAGAAGGAAAATATTTAGAAAGATCTACTCTTGTAATATATGCTCTCAAGTGTATATTTTTTTACATTTTGTAAAGTATATGTTGACATTACACAGATTTTAATCGTTTGAATATTTTGTAAAAGAAAAGCATCAAATCTCTAATTCAAAGTTTAGAAATTTGAAAAAAATTAGAATCGGCATTTGTATTGGAATCAGGAATTTTAAATTATTTCATATAATAATATGCGATGCCATGTTTCCAAAAGATGTTTAGGAATAAAGAATAATATTTCAAGCAGGATGGAGCACATCTCCATTGTAATTATAATGTAAGAACCTATCTTGATAGTCACCTGCCAAATAAATAGGTAGGATGAAGAGGAAGTATCGTATTGTCCACACAGGATTTGACCTCCATGGATTTTTAGGAGAGGGCATGTTAAACGCAAGGTTCATACCACAAAACCAACTGCAATGAATGAGTTAAAAGCAGCCATTGAAAGAGGATGTGCCAACAAACCAATTGAACTGATTAGGAACATTTGGGATTCAATCAGTGGGCGTTAAATGTTCATGGAACACAATGTCCAATAATTTGAACATTTTCCATTATTAGCTGGTTTCTATATTTGTTCACAGTATTTTAAGGTATGAAATTTTTCTTTAATATAATAAATGCTGGTTTTATGATTGTTTAAAAAGTGAATAAATTTGATAGACACCTTGTGTGTGTGTATGTATGTATGTATATATATATATATATATATATTACTAGTAGGTAGCCTCGTGTTGTCTGGTCGTAAGATACGCTTATGAATATTTTAATTCATGCAGATTAGGTATTTATTATTATAGAGACAATTCTCTATCGATTATTATATTGAATCTAATATATAGTAGCGAGATCAAAACTAAAAAAAATATACATATGATTTGGGTTCCATAAGCTGTAATCAAAACCAAAACACTCAACTCTCTATTCTTATTCCTTAGTCTCTGAGCCACACCCATACACACATATATATATACAGGGTGTCCAAAAAGTTATTGAAGGGTTTCGAACTTAAATATATTCTTTATTTTTGATATCTTTCTGTAATTTTAACTGACTAAAACATTGGGAAATTTTTTTTTAAAGAAATGTAAAATACGCTTAAATATTTGTACAGATTCCATACATATTAATCTAGTCGTGATTTCAAAAGTAAAAAAAAAAAAGTATTTGGGTGCCATAAGCTAGAATTGAAACTGAAAACAAAACTAGCATTCAAAGCTGGTGATGCTACCACTGTACCAACGTGACACGCATATGAACTAATTAAAAATAAACTAAGATGAATGCACAAAATGTATAATGATTTTTTAAAAGAATCCAAATAATACAGATAATTCAGAAACATGAATTTTTAGTTGTTTGGGGGGGGGCGCACAGCTTTACCCGATCGTAAAGTATGCTTAAATATGATATTTTAATTTGTCCAGATTTCGTATATATTATTACAGGGTTGTGATTTCAAAAGTAAAAAAGTATTTGGGTGTCATAAGCTAGAATTGAAACCGAAAACAAAACTAGCATTCAAAGCTGGTGATGTTACCACTGTACCAACGTGACACGCATATGAACTGATTGAAAATAAACTACGATGAATGTACAAAATGTATAATGTAGATTCCATGAAGAAAACTTCTTAGAACAGCACACCTGTCGAACTCTGTTCTGTTTTCCTGTTTTCCAACTGATTACAGTATGGTTGTCTTAAAGTCCAACGTGAACAAATTTTTGATGAGCCATCCCTTAAGAAATACCAATTTATAAAATCTCCACTAATAACAATGATTGACATGTTCCCCTTGACTATTGACTCATTAACCTTTATCCTCGAGTGGCCTCTGGGCCTTGATAAGTGGTGACTCCTTTGTAAAAAAAAAAAAAAAAAAAAAGCTATAAATTACATAATTTGTCAGTCCCATCTCCAGAATATTGCACCCCTGTGCCTGTTTTACAAGTACTTCAATGGAATGTACTCTTACAAACTCATAAAACTTGTATCTACTGGACTAACCTGTTGTATACAGAGTATCAAAATGGGGATATCTATAAATATAAAAGCGAAAATGTGTGTATTTATGTATGTACACTTTTTGTGTATGCCCGCAAAAGGCTTTTTTCCGGGGGCTGCTCGCTCCTTCTTAAAACTTTTTATATGACCTCATAATCATAATATCTACGACCTAACAATGGGGATCACCTGTCTATTTAATTTGCCCGACTTTGAAACGTTTAATATTCCACATTTTTGGATTGCCATGTGTTGCTTTCGTTTTTCGGTATAATGATGATAATAATAAAAAAAAAATTCAATTCAATTGGTCAATGTCGGCTTTGCTGTCATATCAGACAATTGCTTCATTACTCCTCCCCAATAATAAATGGGGTAGCCGCTTTTCCTTCCTTCCTTCCTCCCCCCCCAAAAACAATCATTAAAAACTGTCCCCGCACTAAAAATATTCACTGCTGAATAGGCATTGCTTACATCGTAACGCTCCCGCAGTGACCTCATTAAATGCCCTCCTGTCAATCAAACCTCTTTCACTTACTCTTTTTTGACTTGACTCACTTTTTAATCGCTCTTACATTGTCACTGTCGCAGTAGTGCAGGTGTTCAAGCTCAGCCTATTGGCCTCAAGCTCTGGGTTCGAGCCTACCTGCCACCCCCTTCTTTTTTTTTTTCCATTTTTAAAATTGCTACTGTTAAATTTCCTTTTTGTTCTGATTTACCCTCCCCTCAAACACGCACACCTACAAACACCTGGGCAACGCTGGGTACCCCCCCCCCCCGCTAATCTATATATATATATATATATAAAAGGCAAAATGTGTGTGTATGTATGTTTGCTTTTTTGTGTATGTCCGCTTGGTTCTCTCATTCTTAAAACTTTTTATATCATGTCTAAATGATAATACCTACAAGTTAACAATGGGGATCGCCTGTCTATTTAATTTGCCCGACTTTGAAAAGCTAAATATTCCACATTTTCGGATCGCCACGTGTTGCTTTTACTTTTCAGTATAAAAACAGCAAAACTGGATTCGAACCAGATGTAAACGTCGCTGTCAACTATCCGGCAGTAACCGATTGGACCTCATTAAAAACTGCGGAATAGCGTGATGTTTGACATTCACTTTTTAATCACTCTTACATTGCTACTGTCACCGTAGTGCAGGTGTTTAGGCTCAGCCTATGGGCCTCAAGGCTCCGGGTTTGAGCCTACATGTCACCGTCCCCTTATGTTTTTTTTTTTTTTTTTCATTTTTAAAATTGCTGTTTCTTACCTTTTTTTTGTATTTAAACAGGGTTAAGTTTCCTTCTTGTTCTTCTTTACCCCTCCCCCCGAAACAAACACACACACACACACACACCTACAAACACCTGGGCAATGCCAGGTACCCCCGCTAGTATATATATAAAAGGCAAATGTGGTGCGCATATTTTTGTATGTCCAAGAAAGGCTTTTTTCGCTGGGCTTCTCGGGGGGGGGGTTATGTCTTAGAACTGTTTATATACCCCCCCAGATAATATCTAGGATTTGCGAACGCATGTCGAGTCTAGATTTATTTACATCGACTTTTACACAATTCGTGCTATTTCAGCACCTCATGTTCATTCGTCTTTTTCATATAAAATCCAGTTTCCAAAAAAGGAAGACTCTGGATTGGAATAAAAGTAAATATTACCTCAGTCTAAAAGGATTTATCCTTTTTATTGATAATTTTACTATTTAAGTGACATCCTCAGTGCAGGTGGGGATGCAGAGGTAAGTTCTATAGCTCGTGTAAGATTAGGTTGGAAGAAATTTAGGGAAGTGTTGCCCCTCTTAAAAAAAAAAAAAAAAAAAATCATGGTTTCTCACAAAGTAAAAGCAAAACTGGTACTCTTGCATAATTTGACCTGGATTCTTGGGAATTTCCATCAAGCATGGATCAGGCGAGACCTGTAATCATCGGTTTAATCTGAGCATTGTTCAAATGTTGAAACTCTAAATCAACTTCTTTTTTATTTATTTTTCTGTTGGAAGGCCTACAACAAAGTAGGAGGAGAAGGATTCCACTACCTGACTGTGAATCATAGTATGCATTTTGTAGACCTTGCGACGAAGGCAACAACAAATCCCGTTGAGAGGATGTTAGAAGGGAGCAAAACAGCGAAACAAGCAAGAATGCGGGATGAACCGGTAGCTTCTGGGTACATATCTACTTGAATTTATGTGGAGACAAAAATTCAGAAACGGTCCTTTTGTTTCCATCATAAATCACATTTGCGAAAGCTACCCAGCTTCCTTCCATTTCCTCTACCCCATCTCCTCCCTCTTTGCCATCAATGGCCGTTCAGTAGTCAACCGAAGTATTCCTAAGGAAATATCCTCATCTCTAAAAAGTTCTTCTGCTGGCAATGAACAGCCGTAAAAAAAAAAAAATTAAAATATTAAATTTTCTTAAAAAAAATTTTTTTTTTCCTGTACTTTCATCTAATAGTTTACATTTTTCGTAAACATATTTTTCATATTTTCTTCAAAAAAATATATGAAAAAAAAATTCAGTGGAACACCCCCAAAAAAATTACTGAAAAAAAAACTTTACTGAAAAAGTCTTGAAAAAAAAAACCCCAAAAAACTTATACCTAACAATTTTAAAAAAGTAAAAGATTCATCTTTTCTTGAAGAAAAAAGAAAAACAAATTTTTGTTGATAAATAATTTGCAAAATAATAAATAAATAAAAAAAATATTTTCAGTCACTTTAAGGTGGGTTTTTGTTATTTTTGATTATTTTTTATTTATTTTTTTTTTCGGTTTATTTGTTTTGAAATTAGTCTGCATCTGTTACAATGCTCAGTTTAAACCTAATGACTGCTGGTCTCGCCTGATCCATGCTTGAAGAGAATTCCCGAGAATCCGGGTCAAATTATGCAAGAATACCAGAAAACTATGTGCGGCCTGTGTTAGGAGTGAGGATGTGTGGTAGTGGTACTTAAACCCTTAAGGAAGAGGACATTAATAGAATTTCTCGAACAGATTTGGAGATGGTGAGGTCGATGTGTGGTGTAAGTCTCAGGGATAGGAAGTAATCAGAAGAGTTGAGGAATAGATTACATAATCCCACCATAATTTATGTTTTGCATCAGAATCGATTGAGGTGGTATGGACAATGGACATATCATAAGGATAGATAACGCAAATCCAGTCATCAGATGTAGGTTTATTGAGATTGATGGATTTAGAGGGAATAGTAAACCATGTAAGAAATGGAGTAAGTTAAGGAAATTGAGATTATGACCAGGCCTTGCACAAGACTGAGAGGCCTGGCGAAGAGCCATCAGGCAAAACCATTCAACCCATGCTAGCATGGAAATGGGTGTTAAATGATGATGGTGATGATGAATACAGAAGAGAGAAACTTTGCTCAAAAGGTTATGTTGATGACTCAACATATTTTTTTTATAGCTTTTAATAGGTGACATTTTCTTATTTCTCTCTGCATTTGGAATTGTATAGTTTTTTTATTTCCATTCGTCTCATACCCCCCCCCCCATCACAAGTCAAAAACATTTTACAATTTCTTTTTAGGCAGAACTTATGTGGATATTCTTTATTGGATTCAAAAAAGAAAGATCATGTGTCATCCAAATGACTTGGGAATGGTTAAAAGGCAGGCACATTCAGCAGAGTTGATATACTGTATGATTATTAGTGCTGGGATGGTTAACCAGAATCCAGGAATCAAAAAAAAAAAAAAAAAAAAATCAGAACTTTTTGGGATAACAGAATTGGTATTGGAAAAATTTGTCTGTTTTCCGATGCCAAAAACGATTCTGCTTTATTATTTTTATTTGTTTCTTTTTGTTTAAAAGTTATTTTTCCATGGCTTGTGCTAATGATGAAATATTTCCTGATTTTAAACTATCATTAAAATTTATAGATCATCCCCACAAGTGTATTTGTACATTTGGGAGAATATATGCTTATATTATGTTTCTTCGATAATCTAATTCTCCCTCTCTACTCCCAAAAAAGAAAGCAACTTTATAGTTAAAAATTTAAATTTGAAAAGAATCGGAATTAAGAACAGAATCTGTAATTGTATTGGAATCAGGGGAAAATATTGGAATTTTCCCATCACTAATGAATATAAATGATGCATTGCATTTTTTTAATTTATTTATTTTTTTTTTACTAATTATTCACTGTTTATCAAGGTCAAAAGACTAATCAGTCTATCAGGTAGATGGTAAAATAATATGGTGATTAGACCGAGGGTTGAAACTGGACAAAATTTAATTAAGAGGATGGTTCAGCAAGAATTTAATATTTGACTTGAAAACAACCATGTTTCAGTTAGCTCCGAAAAAGCCTCACAGTTGTTGTTCCACATACAAGTAGTTCTTGGAAAGATACGTTGTTCATGGAAGTTCTGTTTAGTTTTAGGTACACAAAGGGAGGGAGAAAATTGAATAGACAAGTTTTGTTGTGAATGTTTTATAGGGAAGGGGGCATAGATTGGTGCTCAGTCAAGCATCTATCATGAAACTAACAATAGAGAAAAACTAGCAATCTGTCATCTGTGAGAAAGAGGCTGTACACAAGAGTACATCTACTAGATTTCGAAATCTATTTTGTACACTGTCAAGGCAGAAAGGGTATTCTGAGTGACACCTCCAGATGTGGCAGCAGTTCTCCATCTTTTGATGTATTTGAGTCTTATACAAGTGGAGAATTGTGTCAAGAGTGAGGTAATTGCTGGAGCAATAGAAAGATCCAACTATTTATCTAGTGACGTTGGCAATAGATCTGATGTGTTTCATTTCAGGTCTGAAGTGAAGGGTGGTCTTAGAAGCTTATTAAAGCAGGGGGTTTCTTTAAGGAGAAATCTATTCATTTCAACTTGAGGAAGCAAGAGAAGTTTGGTTTAAGTCATTAAATGTAGCCAACCACCTTTTTCTCTGTTGCATCATTTGCTCCAGGTCAGAAGAGATTCACAAAGATCTTTATCATTAATGGATTTTGAAGTGTTGTGATAGATTGTTAAGTCACCTGCATATAAATATCAAAACATGATTTGAAAGATCATTGACGAAGATCAGGATTAAGGTTGGGCACAGAATAGATCATTGAGGCATACCAGTGTTGATACTATAATCTTCAAACTTCTACCCATCAACAACTACTTTTATCATCCATCAGAGGTAAAGGAGTTCATGGTTGAGAAGACATTTCCAGGTAACATAAATCTTTGTGTCAAAGACTATCAAAAGTCTTTCAAGCTATTTCTCTAGAAATGAAGCCCTTGTCAATATATTCACTTAACCTGTGTGATATTACACAATAGCACATCAACAGGATGAAATCCATATTTTTTGATTAAAAAAAAAAAAAATTTTTTTTTTTCTTTTTCTTTTTTTTCTTTCTTTTTTTTTTGCTGAGGTGATTGACAACTTCTTGTGTTCTAGATTCAAGCAGAAAACTAATCTTTCTTTTTCTTTTTCTTGTTTTGTTTAACATGTGGGGGACAAAGCGTCAACTTCGAATGATTCAATGATTTGATTGACAATTCTCACCTAAGACACTGCAGCCTCTTTTGTCATCTTCTTTGAACTTCACATCTACATCAGATAAAATCGATCCTTTAACTCATCCATTGTTACCAAAGATTCATCTATGAAAATTACTTTTTGGAGAAATCAATTTTCATTGCTTAATTTTGACGTTTTAAAAATATTTGCTTTACTGAGAAAAATTTGACACCATGATTCCTTGACAGATTCCAGTTTGCAAAATATTCTACACTATTTGTAATTCTTCACTCCTTAAATTCCATTGTATTTTACTTTCGTTATCTGTCTTATCATAAAAACAGTGACGTGTGTGTGTCCATTTAGACAGCATGTTTTCATTTAGATAAGCATTATTGAATAACACAAAATATTTGTTTATTTGTTTTTTGATCTTTTCGATCTTAAAAACTAGAAAAAAAAAAAACCTGCATCCAAGTGCAAAGTTCAAATCCAACAGACATAAATAAGCCAGACTAATACTCCGTCTGATAGTGATTGTGTGAGCCACTTAAAAGTACTCAAAATGGCACAAAATAAAACTCTTTACAGTCCAAGTATGACAATTCAACAGAAGTACATGATGAAATAATTAAAAAATTGAGATGACAAAAAAAAAATAATCAAACAAAAACATTCCATGATATTCATTAACCTTTGTCTAAACATAGATATATATATATACATATCATTCCAAAACCAAAAGATGTTGTTAATTTACATTGATAAGTTTTGTTTTATTTTTATGTGGTACGTCTTGTACAGGTTTCGTTGAATATAGGAAGACAACTAAACAACTCCTCAGAGACAAATATATGTTCCACAAAAATATGTTAGAAAGTTTTTTTTTATATATAGAATGAAAAAGGATTGGATGAAGAAAACAAGATGAAAGGAAATGGTGAGGTGTAATGTCTGTAAAAATAAATTACACACACACAAAAAAATTCAAACTATGTGTGATAAAATATCTTACATTGCCATGTTGGATTTTAATTTTTGAGAAGTTAAATTCTCATTTCTTTAATGAGCAAACTTTGCACATTTTTAAAATTTTCAGTCTGCCAGGGTAAACAAAATTTGGTAAAGCACTTTCAGCCATTTTGTGACAGATATTTTTTTTCCACTTATGTTTTATTTAAAAAATTTTATTTTTGTTTCCCAGTATTTTTTTCCATCATTTTGTTTCCCAGTATTTTTTTCCATTATTTTGTTTCCCAGTATTTTTTTCCATCATTTTGTTTCCCAGTATTTTTTTCATTATTTTGTTTCCCAGTATTTTTTCCATTATTTTGTTTCTCAGTATTTTTTCCATTATTTTGTTTCCCAGTATTTTTTCCATTATTTTGTTTCCCAGTATTTTTTCCATTATTTTGTTTCCCAGTATTTTTTCCATTATTTTGTTTCTCAGTATTTTTTCCATTATTTTGTTTCCCAGTATTTTTTCCATTATTTTGTTTCCCAGTATTTTTTCCATTATTTTGTTTCCCAGTATTTTTTCCATTATTTTGTTTCCCAGTATTTTTTTCCATTATTTTGTTTCCCAGTATTTTTTTCCATTATTTTGTTTCCCAGTATTTTTTCCATTATTTTGTTTCTCAGTATTTTTTCCATTATTTTGTTTCCCAGTATTTTTTCCATTATTTTGTTTCCCAGTATTTTTTCATTATTTTGTTTCCCAGTATTTTTTTCATTATTTTGTTTCCTAGTATTTTTTCCATTATTTTGTTTCCCAGTATTTTTTCCATTATTTTGTTTCCCAGTATTTTTTCCATTATTTTGTTTCCCAGTATTTTTTCCATTATTTTGTTTCCTAGTATTTTTTCCATTATTTTGTTTCCTAGTATTTTTTTCATTATTTTGTTTCCCAGTATTTTTTTCATTATTTTGTTTCCCAGTATCTTTTTCCATTATTTTGTTTCCCAGTATCTTTTTCCATTATTTTGTTTCCCAGTATTTTTTTCCATTATTTTGTTTCCCAGTATTTCTTTCCCATTATTTTTTCCCCCTTATTTTCTTTCCCAGTATTTTTTCCCCATTATTTTCTTTTCCAGTATTTTTTTCCCCATTATTTTCTTTCCCAGTAATTTTTCTTGATTTTTTATTTGCTTTCAGTACTTTTCAATTTTTTCATTGTTTTTATTATTTTTATTATTTTTCATTGTTTTTATTATTTTTCATTGTTTTTTATTTTTTCATTGTTTTTTTATTTTTTCATTGTTTTTATTATTTTTCATTGTTTTTATTATTTTTCATTGTTTTTATTATTTTTCATTGTTTTTTATTTTTTCATTGTTTATTTTTTCATTATTTTTATTATTTTTTATTGTTAGTTTTTGGTTGTTTATTGTTTTTTCATTGTTTTTTATTTTTTCATTGTTTTTTTTTTTTTCACTTTTTTCTACTTCTATTATTTTTTTTCTCTCCCAATAATTTTTCTTTTTCTTTTTCTCTTCCAGTAATTTTGCTTCATGCTTCTTTGCGTATGAGAAGCATTAAAAACAAGTTCACAAACAAGATGGAGTATATAGGTTTGAAGCGGACTCCGATGGGAATCATATTGGAAGGTTTTGGCCAGGATCAGGAAGGTAGTTAGACATGGGATCATTTAAGTTACGCTCCGTGCAGAACGTCCCCTTCATCCACACAAATAATTCACAAAAAAAATGCAAAAAAAAAATATATATATATAAAATTCAAACTAAAAAAAAAAAATGAAAACAGAATGAAAAAGATTAAAAAAAAAAAACACAAAAAACGTCCATGGTTGAAATTTGCTTGTTGCAAAAATGACCGGTGGTCAAGACACCCTTGTCTGCCATTGCAGGTGAATCTACTCTCAACCTTCCCACTTTCTCTTTGTAATACTATTAGCAGTCAGATTGGCCACTTTTTTTTAATTTGGCTTTATTAGCCTTTCATAACATTTGACTTACTGCTGCTGATTACATTGAGGTCGAAGGGCACCATCCACAAAAAAAATACAAAAATTGATTATCAGGTGAGCCCTGACTTTGCCACAAATGCCTACAATATCAATGTTGAATTTAACGCCCTTTTTTTTTTCTTTTTTTTTTTTTTTTTTAAATCTTGCTCTATCTCGCTCACTCTTTCTCTGGGGACTTTACAAGATTTATTGTCATATAATATCCTCGTAATAATATTGATTTCCTTAATGTCTGTCATTGTGGTTTTCTTCTTAAGGTTCTATTTAATTGTGCTTTCATTAAAGTAAACCGCAAAAAGAAAAAAAATTATCTATCTTCTGTGATTGACTTGTTTGCAGTGGGGAAAAGCATTTTTTTTTTTTTTTTACCTAATGTTTTTAATTCTTTTCTCAAATTAAGAAAAAAAAAATTATAAATTTTTTTTCCCCTTTTTTCTCATTTTTTTCTTTTTTATTTTCACATTTTTTTCCATTTTATTTTACTTCTACTTTTTATTTAGCAACTTTTTATTTATTCAGTGTTTTTTTTTTTCCAGTTTTCATAACAATTATGGTGGCTATAAAATTTGGGAAATATTCTCAACTATTTTTCTGAAATTAACTCTTTAGTTGTTTGTTGAGAAAAACAATTTCTTGCATAACGATACTAACGATACAAATAAATAAAAGATGCTTTCATTATTATTTTTTTTATTGTTCTTTGTGATTGAAAGCAAATAAATTCAATATTCACGTTCTTTATACTCACAGTTAATGAATTAAAAAAAAACTCAAAAAAAAAAAAAAATATATATACAAAAAACTAAAAAAACTTTTCAAATATACATTTATGGGTTATTCTAAGAAAGCTTGAATATCTGATTAATACAGTATGAGTTCTCATACACATACACACACACATATATATATATATATATATTATAATTTGTATGAAGAACTAATTAAAGAGTACCCAGCTATGTAATAAGAGCATAATATACTTGCATCATACAATTATGTGCTAATTAATGGAGCAATAGGTGTTTGGATACTACCCCTTCATCATCAGCTGGACTAAGTAAGACTGAGTGGGTAGTATTTAAATCTAAACATCTATTGTATCAGAAACTGTTAGTACAGATGGCTGACCAGTACATAATTGTGATCAATATTAGTTTTAATTATATATATAGCAACGATGATATAATTATTTAGACCATAAACCTCATTAGTTTTAATTGCAAAAGCTGTTGCAGGATGCAGTCATTTTGGTAGTAAACCCTTCGTTATACATATTTTGTTCAAAACAAACCGGCATGGATTGTGTCTAATATATGTCCACATAAGTAAGGCTTTCGTGGAATGAAATATTCCATTTAAAATTTGGTCAATATTATCTGTAACTCTGTATTAACACTAAAGATATTATGAAGGATTTTTTTTTTTTTTTAACAAAAAAAATTGCTAACTATATTTTGAGAGGTGGAGGGGGATATCCCCCTCCACCTCTCAAAATTGTGCTATATGTTTAGCTTGGTACGTGAAGACTTCAGCACTATTTTTTTCTTTTTTTTTTCAAATGAAGAAAAGGGGGATTATTCCAATCCTTTCCTGATTAATTGAATGATTTTGACTTTTTTTCTAAGACTTAAAAAAAGAAAATTAATCCGCAAATCCTTTTATTTTCTCCTTTTCATTGTATTATAGTTTTGAATTGTCCATTTTAAAAAATTTTTTTTTTTAATCACAAATTTTTTTAGTTTTTTTTTTTTTCTAATACCATTTGAGGAATTGCCTTTCATATACACTTGATGGAAAAAAATATGCAAGAGAAATAAAACAAAAAATAAAACCTTGCTTTTGATTTTGAAAAATATATATATATTTTTATTTGATTTATGTTGTTTTTTTTACCTATCTAGCCTCCCCCCCCCACCACCACCACCACCAAAAAAAATATTGAGCTGTATGTTTAGCTCAGTACATGAAGATTTAGTACTTCTTTTTATGAAAACTTCAGCACCTTTTTTTTTTTCTTTTTTTTTTTTTTTTTAAATTTATTTATTTCTTTTTATTTTATTTTTTGGGGGGCGCTTCTACATTATTAGAACAAAATTTTGTAGTTGATAAATGGAGTTTTCAGATGAAAAATGGTTTCTACTGATTTTTTTTTTTTTTTTTTTTTTTTTTTTTTTGTCAATTCTAATAAATTGCAATGTTAGCTTCCAAATTATGCAGTCGAAATTACCGGAATATTACTGAACTATTAAAAAAAAAAAACTTCAATCGTGTTAGCAGGTGAAAAATTGCGGCCATCTTGTTTTTATAAAATAAATCGAAATGAAAACATAAACAAAATGTTTAATGTGACTAACGCAAAACAAATAACAAAATAAACAACATATATACAGTGTTTCTAAGTCTGATTTTCATTTAAGATGTTTTCATAATTGTTTAATCTAAAAATAACTGTTTGCATAAAATTAAATAACGTAAAAATAACATATATACAAGTTTTTTTGCAACTGTTGAAACATTTCCTGAGTTTTCCTAGAATTATTGGGAGAAAATTACCTCCCTTTTAACTCTCCTGTATCTTACATAAGTATGATCGTTTTCTTCAAATTCTATTTTCTTTTGATAAATAATTTTCTACTGTATTGATTTCCGTAATTTTTAGATATAGTCATCTTAAAAATACGAAGAATACATAGATACCATTGTTTTCATGTGGAATTTAGTTTTACAATTTTCAACATTTTGTTCTGATAGTGTAAAAGCGCCTTTTTTTTTTTCTTTTTCTTTTTTTTTTTCTTTTTCTTTTTTTTTTAAATGAAGAAAAAGCAGCAAACATGAATCTTAGTTTTCTAATTAAAGCATAATACAAGTCCTTTGGCTCTGTGTCTCAAAATACTTTTTTTTTCTTACTCTGCACTGACACTATATAAATATTATGGATTAATTTTTTTTTTTTTTTTTTTTGTATAAAAAAATATTGTTTATTATATTTACATTGCTTAACTGTTTAGCTCCCAAACCTGACCATAACTTTGTAGCAGTGTTGAAAAGAGATACTGTTAAAAGTAGGGTTTTTTTTTTTTATAGGTTTCATAAATTTGAATTTTTAGACGGTTCTAGTGTCATCAAACAATAATGTACCAAATTTGGAAAGAAAATGCTGATTTCAATATTGCAAACCTAAGATTATTAGACAAAACATGTCCTTCGTTTTCAATTAATATATCGATGATTATAAAATGCATTTATAAAACCAATAATAAATGATGATAGGATGCACTTTTATAAGTTTACAATGAAGATAGAAAAATTACATGTTAAAAAAAAAAAAACAATGAAATAGTATTTAAATGTTTTGTAAAGTGCTCCATATTATAAATATTTTCAAATATATATAACAGAGCCTATGTAATTCATAAAGTTCCAACTGTCTCATGTGTTCCAATATTACACTATAATGCTGCGTCCTGTGAGACATAACTTGAAAAATTATATTAAAAAAAAAAAAGAAAAAAAATTAACTTTTTTTTCTCTTCATTTTTTTCTATTCACTTGGTGTCTTATAACCTTGTGCAATTTTTTTTTTTTTTTTAACCTTTCACTGTCACCACAGTTCTGAAGTTGAATAACTAGTCAAATATACTGAGGATCTCCCTAGTCCTAGCTGCTCCTTTTCCTCTCGTTTTCATTGTGATTATGATAAACCTTTCTCATTTCATTTTGCCAATATTTTTTTTTTGTTTTTGTTTTTTTAGTACATCTTTTTTTAAAAGCATGGATTCTTCATTTCTTTGACAATTTTCCACTTCCATGACTCCAGATCTCGATTTAGAGACAATTCCAACACATTTCATTTGTTTTGAAAACGGTTTGAACTTGACGTTCAATCGAAAGGTCAGTGAGTTGGTTATTAATTCCAATCCTTTCCTGATTAATTGATTGATTATTTGCTTATTGAATGATTTGGACTTTTTTTTTTTTTCCAAGATTTACAAAAAAATAAAAAATAAAAATTTAATCCGCGAATCCTTTTTTTTTTTCCTTTTCATTTTATTATGGTTTTGAATTGTCCAATTTTTTTTAAAAATCACAATTTGTTTTTAATCTTTTTTTTTCTGATACCATTTGAGGAATTGCCTTTCATATAAACTTAAATTGATGGAAAAATATGCAAAAGAAATAAAACAAAAAAAAACAAAACTTTGCTGTTGATTTTGAAAAATATATTTATATATATTTTTTATTTGATTTATTATATTTTTTTTACCTGTCTAGCCTTCCCTCCCCTCAAATTAAGCTAGATGGTACATGAAGACTTAACCTGTTTCAGCACTTTTTCTTTTTTTTTCAAATGAAGAAAAAAACAGCAGATATGAATTTTAGTTTTCTAATTAACGCATAATACAAGTCCTTTGGCTCTGTATGTCTCAAAATACTCCCCTCAAGACAGCAGCAGATCCTTTTGTTTTCCCCTTGTGTATTTCTCAAGTTTCAAAGAAAAATAATTGAAAGAAAATACAATAAAAAAAGATAGAAATTTATACTTTTGTTTGTTTTTGTCTTTTTTTTCCTTGCATTTCATCTTTTTTTTCCTCTTTTTTTTATTTTCTTATTTTGTGTGTTTTTTCATTTCTTCCATTATTTATTAATGGCAATATTTTCTTCTACATGAGTAAGTTTAGCAAACTTCTGTCATTATTAACCAGCAGAGTGTTACCACTGTCAACCAAGTGAAGAGTCTAACAGGCATGTGTATAGTGTGATGATGTATAGAAATGAAACCTGCCCAATGAGGATTGAGGATATGTGTTGCATGGAGAGAAACTGATGTGTAATGTGAGTCTTGAATACAAATTTACATCTGATAACCCCAGGAAGATTAAATCTGGACAGTATGTGTGTGCTGAACAGTAGACTTTGTTTGTTTGGTCACATTGAACAAATGGATGAGGGTACTTGGGTTAGTGGATGCAGAACAGTGGAGGTAGCAGGGTCAGTTGGCAGGAGAAGGCTAAAGAAAATATAGAAAGTGGTAAGAATGAATTGAGAGAGAGATAAATATATAGTTGGCCAGAAATAGGTAAATTTGGAAGTCAATTAAGTCGTCCAACACATGCCAGCATGTAAAACAGCTGTTAAACGAAATATGATGGTAAGTATTGATTTAAAAGTTGTATTTTTATTTTGAAGGATGAAATATTGTATTACTATTTAAATAAGACACAATTGTTAATTAGATAATAGTTAGTTGAAATGTCTGTAAGAAATATAATGATGCTTGTGTAGGGGATTTAGGTGTGTAGAAAATAACCGTATTACAGCAGCATCGCTGTGGATGCATTCATATGAATAGTGTTGCAGGACTAACGGGTGTCAATGTTAGTCCCGCAAACTCAAAATAATAAAAATAAAAATCAAGTGTAAAATGAAGTTGAACAATCAAGCAAAGATGACTGAGACGAATGAATAAATTAAATACAAAATTTTTTTTTTATTTAATTGTAAATAAATGAACAGACAGGATTGTTTTCTTTGAGAACGGTGACTGAGGTAATTACATGTTTTTTATGTAATGGAGACAGTTCTGCAACTGAGGTATTAAAAGTTCTATATGTGATGAAATAGAAAAGTCCTGCGACTGAGGTAATTTAATGTTTTTTTTTTTTTTTTTTTTTTTTTTTTTTTTTTTTTTTTAATGAAATGAAATAACCAAGAAAAGTCCTGCAACTGAGGTAATTGAATGTTTTGAAGGAGAAAAGTAAAAGTTCTTGGTTAGAAATAACCAGTCTTTTTTTTTTTAGGAAGAAATAACAATATAAAAGTCCATCGCTTATTTTAGCAAAGAGATAGAAAAGAGTAAAACTCCATTAAGATAAAACGTCCATCTCGACGTTGAGAATCAAATGATGATGCACACGTCGAGAATCAAATGATGATGCACACGAGTTTGACTCCATCACTGTAGATGTTAAATGGCTTGCTTACGGCGTGCTGTGCTGACTGACTCGCTTGGGCGCAAAAATGCCCTTTTTATACATTTCAACCGGCTCCACGGAGGCCTTCAGAAAAAAACATTTTTAAATTTTGGATGAAAAGAATAACATCTGTGACGTAAGATGCTTCCTAAGACGTTCACGTGAACAGGTGAAGTTTCACTTATAAGTCCACCGAATTTGCATGGGGTGTAGAAATGTATGTTTACACATCTGCGCGTGCAACTGGGTTTTACAGTTGCGGTAGCGCACCATTATTCTGTTTGAGTAGATTCCGCCATTGTTTGCTGAGTCGCCGGCAGGGCTACGATAATAGGCTTGTTTTAAATGAAGAAAAAGGCTAATAACAGCCTCCACAATTTGGCATTCTTTTAGAACTCATCATTGGTCTTTTTTTAAATGAAATGTTCTGTTTAATAAAAAAAAGTACTATTGCCCTGCAACTATTATCGCATTTTTGTAACCTATATAAATAAAACAGGTGTGTGTGTGTGTGTATGAAAATATTTAACCAATAAACTCTTAAACTGCTGGTCACATAACACTGAAATTAACTGGAAATAGTAATCCTCCACTAAGGATGGTTTATTATGAATAAAATCTTTGTTTGGATGGATAACACGTGCAGAAAATATGTTGGCAAGTTGAAATGCAAAATGTTCGTTTAAATTTGCCGACATATTTTTAATTTATCCGCATGCCCAAACTCAATTTCTTCAAGTCGTTTAATATTAAGTTGTTCTTACCTATCGCTCGATAGCTACATCGGTAGGAGATGCGACTAGAGGCTAAATGTTTTTCTTTCAATTCTAGCTGATGATGCCCATGTCATTTTTTTTTTTTTAACTTTTGAACTTTTTGGTACAATATAATATTCAATAGACAATGTGCTCTGTAATAATAAGTGCAAAATCTGCATGAATTAAAATATATTTGTGAACTTTATGACCCAGCAAGACAGGGCTAGTGTTAAATAAAAATTACGCTTTTGAAAAGCTTAACAGTTTTTAAAAAAGGTTTTGAAAAAAGTAGTATAAAAAAAGTTATAGTCGCACTTTTCTTTTAATAATTTCATCGTTTTGTTTTATTTTTAAAATGATTTCATTGTTTGTTGTTGATATTATCAAGAATTAATCGCAGCTACTTTTTCTTTTAAACCATAACATTTTTTTTAATGAAAATGTACTCGAAAAAAAAAGGTCTGTGCATCACAATTTTCTTTTAATAAAAATCACTTTTTTTTTTGTAATGTTTTGATTCTTTGTTTAAAAAAAAAAACAAGTAGTCGTATTTTACTTTTCTTACAATTCCTCGAATTGTGTTGGTTTTAGCATCCTAAATTCTCATATGAAAACAAACGAATCACTTAGTAAAATGGAATTGTCTCCCTCAAACAAATGACGAATTTTAGAAGAGCATCTACAATTTATATTAACTTTATTTAAGTTTCAGCAATAAAGAAACATAAGAATATAAGGCAGGTTGGTCCAGCCAGTGGGCGTCTACTATAGAATAAGAATTAAACCTAGGGGATTCATCTGTCTAACCTAGAGATAAGACAAGTAATATGTCTGATCACATTGGCATAGAACTTGAATGCCTACTAGACACTACCCTCGAGTGTCTAAGGTCTCTCTGTATAAGGGTTTGTCAGGACAACCTGACATGAGAATACGTTTCCCTAGAAGTAAACCCTGACTAAATATTCAAAATTGCATAGTATTCACGGCCCAAATAAGATCTCTTCTGCATGGCTAATCCACACTGGCTTTTACGTCCTGGAATTTGGTAAGACAGATGTGCAACATTTTCTAACGTCAGGCCATATTTGAACTTTGGAACAACAATGGGGGCTAGTTACCATAAAAACCTGTAGACTTATCAGAACTATGGTTCAGTAATTAAGTCCTTCAGTAATGTTGTGAGTAAATTTAGGAATAACATGGGAGACCATGCATGCTTCACTTGAGTGCACAGTGAACGAGGCATAAAAAAAAAAATTGACTAAGCTCAGCATTTGCCCCCCACCCCATTTAGTCCCAAAAGTCCCCAGGGGATGTCAAATCCTCGTGAGAATAAACAAACGGTAAGTTTTAGGCCTTAACATATGTAAATTTGAGTTCTGCACCATGCAAAAAAAAGAAATGATTAACCCATCATTTGCCCCCCCCCCCACCGTCATTTAGCCTCAAAAGTCCCCAAAGCCTTAACATATTTAAATTTTAGTTCAGCACCATGCAAAACTGCTAAGTAGACATACACAGAAAATTTTGGACAAATATGGTAAAATAGTCCTAAAAATGGAGTGTTTTTACTAGCCCTAAAAGAACCCCTGGGACACACCCAAGAGTTATCGAGAAGTATAGACAAACAAAATTATATAGAAATCAGTTAGTTACAACTTTTCTGAAAGTTTCATAAAAATCCAAGACATCAATTGTTTTTAATAAGCACAAAAGTATCAATTTTAGCCATTTTAACCCGAAAGCCACCTCTAGGGGATCAACCGGAGTTTTCCCGGAAAATCCGTTCCATTACTTTTTTACTCATGTTTAATGTTTGTACAAAATTTCAAAAAAATTCCAAGGCATAGTTATTGAGAAACGTGCAAACAGACAAGGGTGAATTTACAGGTCCATCCTCCTTTTGTCAGGAGACGAAAAACATGATATTCAAACATTTTATTACTTTTTTAATGTGAAAATTAGTGTTTTGCATTTTTACATAATTTGTCAGTGTCTGCTCGGATAGATTATTACAACCACTCTCAGTTGATTTGATAGATTTTCATCTTCCGACTCCTCACTGCTGAAAGACGTAACATCTTGTTGCTTATTTATCATGAATTGTTCAATTTCCTTCCTTAAATTCCAAAATCTTTTCAAAGTAGCAGCTCTGTTATGATTCAAATTTTATACAGTAATTAAATATTATCAACATTTAGATAAAGAACTTACCTGAAATAGTAACGATATCTAGTTTTTACATAAACCTACTTGAAAATATCTTTTGTCCACCTCGTTTTAAAATGAAAAGATGCAATGTTTGCTAACTTTTGTGATATTTTGTGTGGTCAATTCAAAACCGATAGAACTAGTTTTACAATCTCAAAAAGTGTGGGGGAGGGTCGAAATCAAAGTGCGTAATTATAAAAAAACAAAATACTATCTGAAGGCCACATTGAATAGCCTGACAGACCGGATTGTGGCCCACAGGCCGCCTGTTGCACACTTCTTCGGTAAGACAGAGACCACAAGAAAGATATAAATGGTCAATTGGGGAGAGAAAAATTATGTTAACTTCTTTACTAATTCAGTGTTTGAGAGGTTGTTTGTTTTTGTTTTTTTGTTGTTTTTTTTTTACACGGTGGTCACCATCAAGGCCTGGAAGCCACTCAGGGGTAAGAGTTATTGCAAGTACAGTACGTTAGTGTGGAGATTTGATGAAGTGTTTACTTAAGGGGGCGGTTCATTAGGCATTTGTTGACATTGGACTTAAAGACATCCAAGTTGTAGTCAGGTGGGAAATAAGCAGAGGGAACAGTCCCACAGGCGTGCAGTTCTAAGAAAGAAGCTTTGTTCATGGAATCCACGTTTTGATTTCGGCACAGATAAAGAGCGGGGGAAATTTTTCACAGTGGATTCAGCTAGTTTTTACATAAACCTACTTGAAAATATCTTTTGTCCACCTTGTTTTAAAATGAAAAGATGCAATGGTTGCTAACTCTTGTGATATTTTGTGTGGTCAATTCCAAAACCGATAGAACTAGTTTTACAATCTCAAAAAGTGTGTGGGGGGGGGTCGAAATCTTTAGAGGTAAAGGGGAACTTTAATGAAATATTCAAATATCTATGTATCTCAAATCAAGATCAAGTGTTAGTCCTTAGGAAGGAGCCCCTTGATTTCTGAGATGTTTGAGTGAAAAAAAATAAAGGAACTTTAGACTGGCTAAGAAGAGGATCAAGGCTTGATGAACAGTGCTTTTAAGAGGAGTGATCTCTGCAATAACAAGTGCAGGTTCTTCGACACAGAAGTTGAGTGTAAACCACCTAACATCCAGCTGTAAGGTTTTATGGTGGATAGCTACTATACGACACAACACAATAGTGTGCAAATATCTACACTGGACGATCTATAAAAAGTTGAATATCAAATGTAGCAGCAAGTCCTGGGAACATACACCAGGAAGAACAGTTGGAAATATGTCATCCACTATGACTATGTAATTCCTACAGCTATATACACCTACAAAATAGTGCCATTTAACCTGGTATAGTGATATAGGACAAGGAGAAAGAACCAACCTTAGTAGAAGCTAGTGTCCCCAATGATGCTGGGTTAAAAGAGCTGAAAGGGAAAAGATAACAAAATACCAAGGTCTTATATATATAACATGAAAAGAAATTGGAAATCTTAGGAAGATCTCTAATATTCCAGTAATTATAGGAGCAACTGGATTCGCAAAAAAGAATTTCAAAAACTACCTGGCAAATATACCTGATGAACCAAGTGCAAGAAATACAAACAATTGCACTGAAAGGAACAGCTAGAATCTTAAAAAGATCTCTCAGTTAGAAGGTATGAAATAACTGATGAATATCTGGCACTTGATAGGATGCCCGATCCCCAGCTAGAACAAAATAAGAAAATTTAAAAAGTTTAGGCAGAAATGAGAAGATGCACTCGTGCAACATGTTCTAATCACTCGATATATCAGTACCTGTGTTATCCAACCGAACCATGTACCAATCACTACGCAAAAGATTACGTGTCAGTGCAAAAGAAAATAGATCTTCACTTCTAATTCTTCAAATGATCTATTATAAAACTAAATCTGAGTGAATCAACGTTTGTTTCAAGGCTTCTTTTTTTTTTTTTCCATATATTATTTAATGTTAGAAAATAAATGTTAAAATATTGTTTAGTTCTTGGATTAAGTTACATTTGGGGGGGGAATCCCATTTTAGTGAGCAGTAATTTGTAATTTACACTATTTTTTCTATGTCTCTGTGTGCATTTAGAAAAAGATGAACTCCCTTTTTCAGCATTGCTTTTTTTTCACCCTTTTCTTTTTTCCCCTTTTTCTTTTTCCACCTTTTTCTTTTTTTCCCCCCTTTTTCTTTCCTTTTTTTTTTTTTTATTCCTTTTGCTTTCTATTTTTAATTTTTTTTTTTTTAATTTTGTTTCTTATATTTGCTCCAAACAAGGTACATTGCCATCGAGACTAAGGGACTACTGTGATTTATAATGTTCTTAAAGATATCACTGGTAAGAGTGGTGTTGTGCAGAGAGATGTTTGTGCACATTACATTTAAATTTCTGCATTTTGGTACTTATAAGGAAAACCAGGTAAGGAGAAAATCCAAAGACAAGCAGTTCAATGAAAGAAACTAACAGAATGGGAAGCATTCTAGTATCTGGGGTGGGATTTTGCTGATTGACATATTGGTCATCAAATTTACATAGTGTTTGTATACATCATAAGCACATATGTAAAAAAATTAGATAGCAAAATAAATATGTATGATTGATAAGGTTAATATAGGAGTAAAGAGACTAATCATCTTTAGCTCTAAATGTCTTTAGTGATATGCCAGTTTATTGATTTTGAATTAAACCAAAGTGGAATAGACGTAGTGGGTAGTGGCCGTGATCCAAAGGATCATAGGACCTAAATAGATAATTTGAAGTGAACTCTAACGTTTTGATTTGGGGAAATAGATTCTTCACATAGGATATACATTACATTGAAATCTGAAGTCAGAAACATGATATTTGATAAATATTTATAGTTCTGTATAATTTCATATTAAACAGTTTTTCCGTTCAGATTGAATTTGTGACTAAAGTTTAACTCTCTCTCTCTCTCTCTCTCTCTCTCTCTCATATATGGTTTTAAAAATGGAGGTGGAAACACCTAGAATCTAGACGCCCCCCCCCACATACACACAAACACACTTATGTGGGCTTTTTCAAGAGTAAAAATCTTCAGTGATCATTTATATTCTTGAAAAAGCCTGCACAAGACAGTTAAAAGTCAAGCTTCTAAGTCTTTCCACCTCCATTTTAAAAAATATCATCAGATTTGTATCCCTTTTTTATAATCGTAATTTATATTTGATTGTATGCAATTCTGTCAGAAAAGATTTTTAAAATTTTGTGTTATTTAAAAATATTTTTTTTTTTTTGCCATTGCTATGCGATATGACTTTTTTTTTCATTTTTCAAAGTGAAGTTTGGCTGATCAAATGAATATACTACTAAAACTATGAACTTTGCTTATCTTGCTTATTATTGATTGTAAATAAATTTACTTAGGCACAGTTGCCAAAAGCTGTGGATGTTTATTTGAAGATAGCAGCCATAATTGCTAGCTGTTGTTGAGTTTATTTATTTATTTATTTATTTATTTTTCCCCACTCCAAACTAGGCATTTTGCCATTTGGAATGTAAGGGGCTACTATTTGGAATCATGCTTAACAAAGGACTGAGAGAAGTTGAAAAATGAAATGTCTGTTCACATTTAAACTTCTGCAGTTTAGTACAGTCAAGGAACCAGGACACAGGGGTGGGGGGTTCCAAAGTCTTTACAGTCCGAGGGAAGAAACTATTAGAGTAGAAAGCTATGTGCAAGTCACTCGATCACTGTAGATTGACATTAACATTTATAGCTTTATAAAGGTTTAAGTTCACTTGAATATCGTTGCCGTTGAGAGTGGCCCTGAGGTTGTTCCTTGCAAATGGATACAGAGATGGCTTTGTTGCAGGGTTTGAATCCCATGATCAGCGGCAATCGTAATTTCCTGCACAGATGATTCCAGAAGGATGAAACACTAGTGTCTGTAGGTAATAAAAATGATTATTTATAATTATATATATATACACGAGTTGGAAAGATTAACCGAATCGGGAACATTGGAACTTTTGGTGGTATCAAAATCAGAAAATTTTGTTCCTATTCACTAAAACTATTCTTTTAATTCACTTTGTTTGTTTCTTCTTCTTTTTTTTTCTTCTTTTTTTTTTTACAAAGGAGTCACCACTTATTAAGGCCCGGAGACCACTTGAGGATAAGGGCTAATGAGTGTACAGTAGTCAATGGGAAAATGTCGTAGTAATCGTTAGTAGTGGAAATTTGGTAAATTGGATTACTTAAGGAGATCGTTCATCAAGAACTTGTTCACATTGGACTTGCAAACGACCATATTGTAGTCAGTTGGAAAACAGAACAGAGTTCCACAGACATGCAATTTTAAGAAAGAAGCTTTGTTTATGGAATCTACATTTAGGTTTAGGCACAGATAAAGAGTTGGGAAAATTATTGATAGTGGTTTCAGCTAGACGAGTGTTTTTTGTGAAAGTCAGGCCACGGGGGACCATAGATTGAAGCTCAGATGAGAAATTGCCATGAAAATAACGATAAAGCAGAGACAGGCTCACAACATCTCTTCTGTAGGAAAGAGGTTGCACGAAAGAGAAAAGGGCATCCCCCACTAGGCTACAAATTCTATTTTGAACTCTGCAAGGCAAGATAAGCTGCTTCTAGCAGCTCCTGCCCAGATGTGGCAACAGTACTCCATCCTTGGATGTACTTGGCTCTTATACAGGCAGAGAATTACATCAGCAGTGAGATATCTACTGGAGGGGTAGAACAATCCCACCATTTTTCCATCAGCCTTCGCAACGGATTTGATATTAGTGTTTCATCTCAGATTAGGAGCAAAAGTCAGACCTAGAAGTTTGTCAAAACATGGAGCCTCCCCAAGATGAAAGCCATTCATTTCAATTGATGCCAGACGGGGATCAGAGCGTTTATGATGCAAAGAGAGAAGCTTGGTTTTAGATGCATTAAAATTAACCAACCACCTCTTTCCCCATTGCACAATGTGATCAAGGTCAGAGGAGAGAGAACTCGGTCATTTGAAGTGTTGCTATAGATGGTAGCGTCATCAGCATAAATGTCTACGAATAATTTTAGGATGTCATTTGGGAGATCATTGATGTAGATCAGGAAGAGAATTGGGGCCAGGATAGACCCCTGATGGACTCCAGCATTAATACTGTGAGCTGATTTTTGTCTATCAACCACTACCCTTATGAACCTATTAGAGAGAAATAATTTAATAATTGAAAAGACATTTTCAGTTATACCGTAGCTGGAGATTTTGTGGAGCAGACCTTTATGCCATATCCTATCAAAGGCCTTTAATATGTCAAAGGCAATTGCCCTAGAAAGGAAACCTCTGTCGAGAGATTCGCTAATCCTATGAGATATAACTGTTAGCACATTTGCTGTAGATCTAGCAGAACGGAAACCATATTGCATGTCATTGAGGAGGTTATTTTTGCTGAGGTGGTTGACTTCTCTATTTTACACAGATTCCAGCAACTTGCTTATGACGCATAGAAGACTTATTGGTCTGTATTGAAAGGGAGATAACCGATCAACTAAATTTTTAAATACTGGACAAACTGATGAGGTTTTCCAGGTTGTTGGGAAGCATTTCTCCTTAAGACAATGCTTAAATAGCTTTGTAAGTATGGAGTTAGTTCTGGTTGAAGCTTTTTGAGCACTATAATAGGAATGCTGTCAGGGCCAGTTGTTTTACTGGAATCAAGATTTTTGATTAGCTTGGCAACATCACGCACATATATTTGTATATCGCATAGCATGTTTTCAGACACTGGAGGAAATCCAGGGGGTTGGTGGTCCTAATCGCATAGGATAGAATTAGCTGCAAAGAATTTGGTTTTGTCTGATGCTGACGAGATTACCTCAGGTCCATTGATGATGGTTGGGATAGAGCACACACTTCTATTCAGGACCCTGTTTGTTATTTGCAAAAACTGGTGGGACCCAAGCCACTGCTCAACTACTTTGGACTTGATAAACTGAGCATACAACTCTCTCGCATTCTTTATTACTCTTTTACAGTAGTTGCTGGCAGTCCTGAAGACAGCTTTAGTCTCAGTGCATCTATTATGTTAGAAACAACGGAAATAGTGATTTCCGTGCACAATGGTAGCAGCATATTCTGGATAGAACCGTGGCTGGTTGTTAGGTTTTTGCTGGAAATTTTTGGAGGGTATGTAATAAAATTTTAAATAAAAATTTTCCTTTGCTGGTACAAATAATAAAATGGTGAACGTTTGATTTTAAACATAGATCTATGGATCTCCACCATAAGTGTGTTTTTGCATTTACAGAAATATATGCACATATTTACATGGGTGTTTAAGGTGATCCAAAAATTAAAAAAATAAACAACTCTATAACTATATATATATATTTAGATATTTAAAAAGAATCTGAATTGATAATTGTATTGGAATCAGAAAAAAATGTTAGAATTGTCCTTGCTTGTGACTGAATGATGATCAATGAATATTTCTCACTCCTATATTTTTATTGTCATCAAAATCCGTGAAATCGCCTTGGAGGAAGATTCACATGCCTCCATGCAGTAACTTAGTTAAAAAATATATGTTATTCTACATTGCACTCTAGAGAACTTCCTGTTCCTTTTATAAAATTATTTTATATAAACTTCTTTCCAGTTAACGAAAAAAATCATGAAGAAATTTACATGCGGGTTTGAACCTACAGACCACATTATGGAAAAAAAAAAAAAAAAAAAAATGCACATAAATTTTCAAGTCTTATAAGATTCTTTACAGTTAATGAAAAAAAAAAAAAGAAATTTCCGTGCAGAGTTTGAACCTACAGACCATGTCATACAAAAAAAAATAAATAAATTAAGAAATTTCCGTGCAGAGTTTGAACCTACAGACCATGTCATGCAAAAAAAAAAAAAAAATCATGCTATCAACGTACACACAGTAGAATTTTCATGGTCTGTTGTTCTATCATTGTTGCAAAGCGACAAGATGGAAAAAATGGCTTCACCAACGATAGATAAATTAAAGTAATTGTTTCAATTATCGGTAATTATTTGGGGTAGTCTGAGACCAAACTTAACTAAGATCACTCTTAAGTTCTGTAAATTTTAAAGAAAATCTGTTCAGCCGTTTTGGACTCTATAGGGAACGAACTCGCACACACACACACACACACACAGACAAAGTTGCATTTATATAATTGTAGATATATATATATATATATATATATATATATATATATATATATATATATATATATATATATTAGTGCTTGATTCCTATACAATTACTGATTTTGATTCTTTATGAATCTCTAAATATTTAACTAGAAAGTTGTTATTTTTTCCCGAATAAATGTGCAAATATTTTCTTAAACGTAAGAGTACACTTGTATGGATGATTGATAGATTGTAGTTTTTACTGGTAGTCTAAAATCAATAAATATTTATTATTTTATCATGGCTACAAGCAGTGTAAGATTTTTTTTACACAAAATAAAAAAATAAAAAGATAAAAGGATCGGTTTGAGCATCAGAAAATAGGCGAGAATTCTTCTGAATCCAATATCCTAAAAAATTTCAATTCCTGATTCCAGTTAATCATCCTGACATTAATATAATTTCTGTGGCGAGTGTCAACGATTGTTTTATACGGGACAAAACGGTTGTAAGATGATGTTAATAAAATCAAAACTCAATATCCTTGTCATCATTTTGGAAGTATTGGAAAACTTTCACATCTTCAGACAATGTTGGTTGAAAACTTTCACATCTGCAGACAATGTTGGTTGAAAACTTTCACATCTGCAGACAATGTTGGTTGAAAACTTTCACATCTGCAGACAATGTTGGTTGAAAACTTTCACATCTGCAGACAATGTTGGTTGAAAACTTTCACATCTGCAGACAATGTTGGTTGAAAACTTTCAAGAGTGATAGGGTTAAAGATTTTTCAGAAACAACAATAACAAGTATGGCATTATAACTGTACATGTTCTTAGTCATGTGATAGAGTGCTTTTACATATCCTGCTTAATAACAAACAAATGTAACAATGCATGTAATTTATTCCATTCAGAAACAGCAATCGGCAGTAGAAAGATTGCAAAGATGGCTATAGTTGCATGGTGAAGATATTTTTTTCTATTCCAGGACCACATCTCAGAAAATATGTATATTGTCGGAGATTAACCACTGCTTTGTTTGTTCTTTTTGTTTTTTTGTTTTTTGCAACTGTTTTTTTGTTTGTCACTGTTTTAAGATTGGAGGGGGGGTACAAAAAATTTATTTTATTTATTTATTTGTTTTTAGAGGATAGTTTTTTTGGGGGGGGGGGGAGTCGATTATCTGCTGGGGATTTCTAAGGAAAATGACACACTCTTGCTGTAAATTTTGAGCAGTTGCAATGACATGGGATCACATGTATTTCCAATTAATTTCCATTCCTGGCAAAATGAAAGTACTTTTTCCGGCGACTGTAGCATAATTTGCAAACCCACTAGATTCATTGTTATTGCTTTACTAGAATTTATTTATTTTTAATAATTTCAATTTTTGGACGATTAAAACTAATATTTTCTTCCAATTTTATTAACTATCTTCTACTGTTTTGTTATATTTTGACTGAATATTGTTAAGGCAGAATTCATGGAAAGATGGATTGTTCATTGCATAAAACATCCTAATTGCATCATGTTCAAGGGAGGTAAATCTGACCCCACCCTTTTTTTCAGCAAAATTCATGTTTTGATTTCTAAAAACACTATATTCTAAACCTCTACTTCCACTTTCTTGCAGCACTATAGGTATATGCATATAGATAAAAACGTTTCTGAATTTTTTAAATGAGGATTGCTAATTCATATTATTTGAATTATTCAGATTACTGTTCTCATCTTCAGTGTCATTTTCACAACGTTTTGGTCAATGTAACCTCCGACCTTCTCCAGGTGTATCTTGTCAAACTCGTGAATCTACACAGAATTTCAAATTGAACCTTCTATTTGCCTGCAAGAACCTGTGGCTTAGTGGATAAAGTACTTGCTAAAATTCAGTTGTAAAGTTACTCTCTTCCAGAGGCTAAAGGTTCAAACCTCAGTGTGGATGATACTGAAAATGTAACTGCGAATTACTTAGGACTTCTACCCAGTCATGGCTGACAGAATGAGAGCATGCTACCCCTGTGGTGTAAATAAAGGCTTCTGTTAGAAATTCTGTGCAGATTTCTAAGTTAAGCAAGATATAACTGAAGAAGGTCTAAGGTTACATCAACCGAAATGTGAAACTAATACTCAAGATGGGAACAGTAGTGTGAACAATTTGAATAATATGAATGTAGATAAAACAGTGTATGCATGTATCTATAACCAACATATATACAAATACAAAAAAAAATTCGATGGAAAAAAAAAAGACAATGGTCAACCAAGGGAAGGATCTATCATGCATGTATGAGGCAGTGTAATGATATACAGAAGTGAAATCTTGTAAGTGAGGATTGAGGATAAGAGTTGCATGGAAAGAAATGGTATTATAGATGTATAAGGTGAGTGTTAAAGACATGCTTAGATCAGATAATTCTTAGAGGAAGATTAAATAAGATGTGTACAGAAGAGTAGACTTTGTTGGTTTAGTGTCGTTGAAAGAATAGGCAAGTTTTTCAGTTAATAGATGTAGAATAGTTAGCAAATCCAGTTCCCAGGAGAAGGAAAACATAGAAGGAAGCGATTGGGATGGATTTTAAAGAAAGAAAGAAAGAAAAATAAGACCTGTCCAGAGATAGATTAGTTTGAGAGTCAATTTTTAAAGGTTGTCCAACACATGCCAGCATGTAAAATGGACGTTAAACTGATGCTGATGATGGCACTCACAGTTTATAATTTCATTAAAAACATCAAGCAGAAAAGGTCTGATTTGTTTTATTTTTGTTCAAGCTAAAAGTATCAGGTGAGATTTTTCAGTTAATGTCAGATACTTAACTGAATTTCAGCCACATTAGCGGATAATATTTAATGAGTATTTGTTTAGATTCCATTCAGTGCAGCCGTAGCCGAGATTCAACTCACTACACAAGTTTGTAGTGTAATTCAAATCTTGTTGGTAGCCGAATACGTGATGTTTCGTCGGGGCTATCACTAGACGGGGTGCCTACCACGACTTAAGAGAGTCCCATCTACCCTCAAGAGAAGGATATTTTACCTCGCAGTACATACAGTGCCTCGTCTTCCCAAATGGTCACCCATCTGGTAATGGCCTGACTTAACGTTGCTTAACTTTGGTGATCTGGCAAGAACCGGTGTGTCAATGTGATTGTGCCATACTGATTACATTGGTGATCTTTTAAACCAACACATTTCAGGTGAAAACATTATTACGTACATATATGTAATAGCGAAATTAGTGCAAATTCCAAAAATTACGAAAAATGATTCAGTATAAAATGTGCTAAATATATTTTTAACAAAAAATTAGCCACTTTCTGAAATGCATTGTTTAAAAATGTCGGACTCTCAATTTCTCAATTTATATCAAGGATTATCTCCCTTGTTTGTCATACTGACTTGGTCACAAAACACTTCCACATTAAAACATACGATAAAACTTGATAATTCAATAAATTCTATTTTTACTCTGTAATTGTTTTCCTACTCAATCATTTCACAGAAAAGCAAAAATTTTTTTGTTCCAGAAAAAATAAATATCTGTTTATTCAACAGTCGAGTCCAACAAAAATGCATTACTGGCGACTAGCCATCCAAAACACACTTCGCAGAAGAACACACCACACTTGACACATTTATTTTTTCACAACCTCCATGAAGTAAACTCATCAACAAATCAATTTGTCACGGACATTTAGCAACGAGAAACGTAATGACTTCCAATTCTACTGGAACCGTTCAAATTTAAAGAAATTATCAATTCTACAAAACAAATTGGAACACAGTCACAAACAACAAGCCTCGTGTTGACACAAAAAACGGATTTTACAAGCAACTGTCACGGACGGACATATTACGAAATCTTCACTACTTCAAATTTTTTAAATCACAACTGACACACATAAAAGAACCTTCCTTTTATTTCGATAAACATTTTTGGTTTTCTCCCGAAAACCATTCCAACAGGGGGGGGGGGGGCTATCAAACAGGCAGAGACTTCTTCTCACAACTTTAAGATTTGAAATCCATTTCTCCCTGGCTTGTCCAATCATAAGCCAGCTCTCAGTCACGTGACCAAGTATATAAAAGGCGAAATCACAAACCTTTAATTCTCTTTCTCGCTGGTCTGTCCAACAGCAAACATCGCGGGGGGGGGGGGCAATACACCCTCCCCCCCCCCCCAGGCCTAACACGAGTACAAAACAAGCTTCTCTTCAAACTCCTACTTGCTTCCACATGCTGTACCCAAACGAACATTCTTTGTCATGCTAAAGAACTGTCCTCCACGATATCACTCACGCTCATGCATGACAACACGTCAACGCACTGAAGACTTTGCCCTTTCTTTCTCCTTTAAGCGGTTTCCTTCATCCCGGCGACGACTAGCTATAAACATATGTGGACTGAGTTGTTCTCTCTGCAACAAGCCGGCAATATATTAATGCTACATCTTCACCAAGAACACCTATCTCTTTCTTTCTCCTTCCACAGGCCTGACCTATATCTAATTGTCGGATATCTAATCCTCGTCTCCACAAAAGGAACTCTTCACTACTACTATAAGAACACGTGCGCATAAGAACACTGAACTCTCATACTGATACGTTTCTCTCTTCTACCAAAGCTACTAACGAAAATGACAAATAAAGTGTGTTTATTAATATAGAATGAAACTTCCATTGTGTTGTCTCATTTCTATAAAACTTTCAAATGAGAATTCTTAGCCAAGCAAATCAAAGCACAAATCCAACTCAATACATATGGACCATCTAAGAACCATGAAAAATGAAACACAGCCAACTAACTCTCCTCCTCTACAGCTAGAATAATATATATATATATATATATATATATATATATATATATATATTTTAAAACAGTAATATATATATATATATATATATATATATATTTATTATTTTTAAAACAGTAATCTACGTACATGCGTGTTTCAAGGTCATTACCTATCATCAGCGTAGTTTAACTGTTTCTAGGGATCGAACCTCAGACCATGTTTACCACAGTCTGGTGCCTTAACCGTTAGGCCATAATCCCTAGATTAATTATACTGTTTATTTTTATCGCTTATAAATTTAGATTTCGTTATTGTCGTTATTTTTCAAGCGATACATACGGTTAATATTGGCTATATATATATATTAGTTTTTTTGTTTGTTTGTTTAAATTTCATTCAGAAAAACATGATTTTTTTGTTTGAATAAAGAATACAGTTCAAATTTTTTTCCTTAACCCACAGATTTTCAATGTAGGCTCATCTCCTCAGAGGAAAAATCTTTAGCAAATATTAGATCTAATTCGAAATAATATTATTATTTAGCACATACAAAGAGAAATATATTTAAAAACTAATTACATCTTTTTAGGGGGCATAGATAAAGAAAATAGATGAAATAAAAGTGGAAGGATATGAATTTATAGTATCCGGGTGTCCTGGTAATCCTTTTATAAAGTGGTATACCATGGTTAAAGTCCGAGTTTGTTGAATAAATCCACATTTTAGGTGGATTCCAATTTATTGTAAGGCATTTTTGGTGCTTAGTGATAGTCCTTTCAGTATAGAAATTCTAAGGTTTATTCCGCCTCATTTTTAGTTGGTATAGTCCTTGTATGAAGTGTCCGCTGGAAGCTATTTTCTTTTGTAGATTGAAATTATATATTAAAAACCTCCGTAATATTTTTGATAAAATCTTAGGATGGCTGGAAATTTTTCAAATCAGATATTTTAAGGGTGGACTTGAAATAAAGATACAATAAGATAATGTCCCAAATATAGTTAGGTAAAATTATAAAATATATCATATACTGGTATGTTTTGAGCATTTTTTCGTATCCCTGGTTGCATGATGTGAAGAGAAGGAAGGATAAATTTGAAATTTGTGTCTGACCCTAAGTGTTCAACTAAGAGGGAGGGAGGCGTATAAAGAGAAAGGAAGCTAACCAGCGTTATTGTCAGTTGAGCATTGGAAGGGGAGGGGGGGGCTTTCTATAGGACTTATGTGGGTACATCAAGGTTAAGAGAATGCAATGAAAATAAGTAAATGAAAAAGACAAAATAATAAAGTAAAAATTATTGAATTAAGGATAAAAAGTAATTTAACCAGTGTTACTGTGTACTATCTAAATTTGTTATAAATCCTAAATGAATAATCTTAAATGTGAAGTAATGATAGGAGGGTAAGTTATGAGCTATATATTACGGGGGCCAAAACAAAAGGGTACTCCTAAATCTTTAGTAATGGTAATTATAGTTTAGAATGCCTGGGGTAATATTGTTAAAGGGTGATTAGTGCTATTAAGAATGTGGATATAAGAAGTATTTTTAAGGTGATTTTTTTGGAGGAATATTTTAGCAGATTGTTATTCTATGTTTGGTGCTGCTGTTATTATGACGCTTATTAGATTCCATCCAGTTACTGTTACAGTTTTGATTAAGGGATTATGGATGGGTTTGTCAGTGGTAAGAAATTTGGCGGGGGGGGGCAGTAGGAGATTATGAAACGGTGGATAAGTTGAGTTAATAAGGGCGGTGATTAAGAAGCATATTAATACAAGTTGTGAGTTAGGAAGGTATAACTAAGGGGAGTTAACCATGTTAGATGTGGATGCATATAGGCGTTTAAATAATCTTTAATAATGTTTACTAAAAGTAGGATTCTATAGCCAGGATATGACATGTAACATGTAAGGAGGTAATTGGTTTGATATGAATGTGGCATTCATTAATGAGAGAGGTTGTGTATTAAGCTGCTTGAAGTGTTTATAAAGTGTATAATAATGGATCGTAAATAAAAGAATGTGGTGAGTTTGGGTTTGTTGCGTAAAAGGTGATGTGCAGTGGGTGTTATTTTTTATTGCAAAAGCTGCATACTCTATGTTATTTCAAAGTGGCTGTATCTAAATTTTCTCTTATGTTTGCAATTTGGTACCAATTCATTTCTAGTGTTTATTGTTGGTTTAGAAAAAGTGATTATTTTAACCGCTTCAGAGATGCATAGGTTACATGATTTAGATCCTGGTGCGTATGATTTTGCTTGTTTTATTGTATTCCATTTGATTGAGTAAAGAATCTTTTTAAGCGTTAGGTTTTTTAATTAAGGTTGTTAAAGAAGTGCCTTTTTTTATTTTGTGTATTTTTGCTTTTGAAGGAATTTAAGTGGTTTGAGATTCTTAATTATTAATATAGAAGTTGCACCCATATAAGTTAGTTTTAGGTTCATTAAGTTTGTATTTAGGTTATTATCTGGATTTAAAGTATTTAATCTGTGTTCTTATTCCCTCAGGATTCTGATATATATTCGGATCCTTTGTTATAGATCACCCAGATATCTATTTGAAAAGGTCAATCTACCGACAGAAAAAATAAGTACGCCCCCCCCTCTTATTATAGTACTTTGTTCTCATTAAAAACCCTTAAGAGACAATAACTTTTGGGTTTGTATTATTGTACACATAGATTCGAAAAAGTTGTCAAAAAACAAATATATGACAAATAAATGTTATCAAAGGCAAGATAAATTCTTTTTCTACTTAACTGGATATGTTCTTATTTAATGTAACATGTTTATTCAGCTCGAAAAACAGTGTTTACGGATGTATTAGAAAATTTTAAATGGCACCCGACTTTCTCTTTACACAGTAAGTTTGGGAAAAGGAGTTAAAAATAAACATTATGCAAAATACTGTTAAAAACCACCGAACATATGTCAGCCAATGTCATGGTAACATATATTGAGTGAGTTTCTAACCGTATTTTGTCTAGTTTTTTATTTATAATTCCTTTTCCCAAACTTACCGTGTTAAAGAGAGAGTCAGGTGCTATTTTAAATTTTTCAATACATCGGTAAACACTGTATGTTTTTCGAGCTGAATAAGCATGTCACATTACATAAAAACACTAAAAACATATCCAGTTAGGTAGAAAAGTAACTTACCTTGCCTTTGATAATATATATTTGTTTTTTTTGACAACTTTTTCGCATCTATATGTGTACAGTAATACAAACCCTAACCTTTTAAAGGATAAATCAAATTCTACGGGGTGAAAACTCCAGATCAAACATATTTCCAATTTCTTGTGTGATTGTTGACAATAATCATATTTTATTTTACACTATATATTTATATAGGATTTTTACATGTATTTTCCCCACATAAAGATAATTTGAAGACTGTCCTATTCCATCTGGATTTCCAGATGATTGAGCAGCAAGACTAATCTACTACCAATCTATGGCCATAAAACCTACCACCTAGGAGGTCTGGTATCTAGACAGCCATTAATTTATATTATAATCACAGCAGAGAAGTTCGTGTCTGAAATAAGGTTACTTTTTCAAGAGATTCATCTTTCAGCATGAATCCCTGTTTAAAGAGACACTAACTTTTGATAGAAGAAATCCAATTCTAGGTGGACAAAACTCCAGATCAGACATACTTCCAATTTCTTTTGTGATTTGTCTTCTCTTGGTCCAATGTCTCCCACTCACAGTAAACATGTTATTCATGTGCATTACAAACCTGCGCGTGCCTTGTGCACGTTTGCATTATGTCCTCTAGCAAGAAAATACCAATTCGGTTGTTCACCTGGAAATACAAATTCAAATTTATGAGTTCTGCAGTTGTTCTGAAGGCAAGTGATGTATAGGGCTATGACAACAGCATATTCTTTTCCTTGTTTTGATTCTCAGGTATATATCCATTGATATCTTATGTGTTTTTATGTAGAGTGATGTGGTTCTCGGTTGATTAATTGTGCCTAACTGTGTTGGATATACATTCGAGAGTCAAAACAATGAAAAGAATATGCTGTTGATCTAGCCCTAGTGATGTATGAGATAGTTTGCAACAAAGCTTACTTCTATCCACCATTCCATGAAGTTTGTATTGTTGCGTTAAAGTTAAAATTATGTATTACACAGCCACCATTATAACTGCTCTAAAATTACAAGAATCATTTCATTTGCTTTGATTGTAGAACTTTCCATCTTCTCTTTTTGTTGTTGTTCTTTTTTTGTTTTATTTTGGTTTTTTTTACATAGGAGTCACCACTTATCAAGGCCCGGAAGCTACTCGAGGATAAAGTGTACAGTAGTCAATGGGATAATATTGTAGTAATCGTTAGTAATCGAAGTTTGGTTAATTGGATTACTTAAGGGGGAGGTTCATCAAAAATTTGTTTACGTTGGACTTGAAGACAACCAAGTTGTAGTCAGCTGGGAAGCAGGCAAACGGAAGAGAGTTCCACAGGCGAGCAGTTCTAAGAAAGAAGCTTTGTTCATGGAATCTACGTTTTGATTTAGGCACAGATAAAGAGTGGGGAAAATTATTATAGACTTTGACTTCAGTGAGGGAAATGGTTTATGGCACAAGTTACTTAGATACTTAATCTGTCTTAAGTTGCTGGAAAAAATGGTTGCATCATTCTACTGCTCCAGACTGTATCTAACTCCCATTGCAATCCTCTTCTTGTACAAGAGCGAAATACATCCTAAAATGGAACTGCCACATCTGGGGAGTAGTTGCTTAGAGCACCTTTTGTTGC
The DNA here is from genome assembly GCF_053919585.1 of Euprymna scolopes. Taxonomy (NCBI): domain Eukaryota; kingdom Metazoa; phylum Mollusca; class Cephalopoda; order Sepiida; family Sepiolidae; genus Euprymna; species Euprymna scolopes. Next base: position 72,330,135 of record NC_136496.1, read on the forward strand.
CTTGACAAGGTTCAAAACTGATTTTGAAACCTATTGACTACAACATGGTCGTCTTCAAATCCAATGTAAACAAATTCTTGTTGAGCCGTCCCTCTAAATAATCAAAATCTACCCAATTTCTATAACTACCAATCACTATGCTGTTGTTTCACTGACCAACTTACATTCATTAACCCTTATCCTCCAGTTGCTTTCAGGCCTTAATAAGTGGAGACGCCCTTGTAAACAAAAATCTATATATCTATAGAAGTGAGAATGTGTGTGCGTGAGGATACTTCTGAACCTATATACTCAACGAATTTTTTATCTCCAGACTTGAAATTTGGTATATAGGGTATTTAGACACGTGGAAAACTTTAATCGGTTTTCATCTGGAAAAAGAGCTTCTAAGGGGTCAAAATTTAAAAATTGGTACTTGGTGGGGGGGAGCTCATCAGAATTGTATCTGTTTATCAACTGTTAAACGAGGTTTGAAAATACTTTTTAACGATTGTGTCAAGCTGGTCTAATGGTTATCGTACTTGACTCATTGTCTTTACGTTTTGATTTGGATCTCAGCTTGAGTATTGCTTTTTTACTTACAAGAATTGAACTGTTTAGAAAAAACATAATACTTGCACGCACATGTCTCGGTTTCTTTCTGTGTTTTTTACTTCATGTTTTTTAAAGAAATTTAACTAATGGATGAACTAATGAATGAATCATTATGAATTTTGGAATATATTCTAGTAATAATGAGAAGATTCCAATATTTTCCGATTCTGATACAATTACAGATTGTTCTAAATTCTTGATTCCGATTCTTTTAAAATATCTAAATATTTAGCTGTAGAGGTGTTATTTCTTTTAATTTACAAACTGATGGCACAAATGTGAAAATACACTTGTGGGTGTGATCTATCGATTTTAATTCTATTGTTAGTTTAAAATCAATAAATATTTATCATGTTATCAGCAATATCAGCAATAGGAGATTAAGTTTTAAACAAAGGCAAATCAAAAAGGAAACGATTAAAAGAATCATTTTTGGCATTGGATAATAGACAAAAGAAATTTCCGAATTTGATGATTTTTTTTTTTTTTTTTTTTTTAATTTTCACCCCAAACAAGGCACATTGCCACTTTGATGTACTATCAGGAACATAAGCTACAGGGGTACTATGTAGGGAGTTGGACAGCAAGATGTTGGTTCACGTTACACGAACTTCTGCATGTCAGTACAGTTGGAGAAGCAGGAACCCGGAAGTCTAGCGGTTCTGGGGAAGAAACGACTGGAATAGAAGGCTCTCTTACATCTAGGGATCTCAACTGTGAAGGGGTGGGATTTTGCTGCTTGTCGGGTTTGTTGGAGGTATTTACGTTGAGGGGGTAGAAGTGCTTGCATTTCTTTGGAGCATTCACCATTAAAGTACTTGTAGAACAGACAGAGGGATACTACATTTCGTTGATGGGACAGAGGCTGAAGCTTAGATGACAGTTCAGGTGACTCTCTTTTGAACCTTGTCCAAGAGTGAGAGACTAGTAGCAGATGCACCAGCCTAAATATGGCAACAATACTCCATACATGGGCGAATGGTGGCTTTATAGAGGTACAGGATACTTTCGGGCATTAGCAGCTTTCTAGCATGGTAGAGAGAACCTACCTTTTTCGCAGTGGCCCTGGCAATGCTCTCAATATAATTGTTCCAACTCATGTTTCCTGTGAACGTTAGGCCGAAGAGTTTAAAAGATGTACTTTCAGATAAAGAGTCATTGGCCATTGCTATTGGTGGTAGAGAAGATTTCTTGTAATTATTGAAGGAAACAAGTTTAGTCTTGGTAGCATTGAATGTGACCATCCATTTTTGTCCCCATTCCACTAGAGATTGGAGGTCATCCTCCTGTGTTTCTGCCATTTCTTTAGATATATGTTCATTTGTTTTCCTGTCGTGTCTGTTATAGAGCGTGGTGTCATCAGCATGTATACCCATCTCACAGACAATTTTGTCAGGGAGGTCATTTATGAATATACAATTTACACCATTAGTGATTACTACACTACCACCTTACATTCATTAACTCTTATCTTCGAGTGGGTTTCGAGCCTTGATAAGTGGTGACTCCCAAGTTAAAAAAAAAAAACGAACAAACAAAACACATAGTAATTGTCTGTATTTTGTTTTTTGTTTTTTTTTTGAGATGAGGTGTTTTCATTGATTGAGATTGTCGGACTGACTTCCTCATCTTGGTTGTTATTGTCTAAAGGGGAGACGGAAAAATCGGGTATAGCCAACCATGTCTGGATGGAGAGTGGGGACCATCGCCCCCTATGGGATGAAGTAAAAATAATAAACAGAGAGACCCACTGGAAAGTGAGAAAACTTAAAGAAACAGCTCACATGCTCGGACATAACAACCTACTGAGCAAACCAAGCATAGAGCTGAATGCAATTTGGACACCTCTGATAGAGAGAGAAAACCTTGAATAACAACATAGGTTTAACATTAACAAAAACCAACTAAGAATTGTCCTAGTGACATATGGTCGAGTGGTCCTAGACGTTGTATAAAAGTTTACAGTTACCCAAATGTGCTGAGTTCAATCCTGAACGAAGGCAGTGAAAAAGTAACATTCAAAACAGAGAATCAGCAACTACGTCCCAAAGCCTAGCTGGAGTCCGTAATAATAATAAAGGGTTGGGTTCGAGACTCCTAACAAACGGTTCCCCAGTTCGATACAAAACACCTGACGAAGGCGGGAGGGCAAAGCGGCCGAAACGTTGTAAACAAAACACATAATCGAACGATCACATTATGACGTCACATTTTTGAGTGAAAAGAAGAAAGCAAAAAACAAAAGCTTGCTAGATGTTAAATCTATATTGGGACCCTACGCCAGTAAGTAGAAATTATGTTAACTAGCATGAAATTTGGTGAGGATCACATTAGTACATATCAGATCAACTTGTTGGCAAATGGAAATATACCAACTGCAGGAGGGGTGATCGAAGTAGAACAAAGTGTGCTAAAAATACAGGTGTAAAATGATATGATATAGAAATGACGTCATGTGTTTGGGGGACAGATCAGAGTTTCTAGTCAGTCCATCATGGAGAGTGATACAGACGAGATAAACCTGACAATGTATAGAGAATCTAAGCAAATGTCACCTCAATATCTGGCGTCTGCGTCTCTCAATTTCCAAGTAAAAGAACAAGAAGGAATTAATTTAACCTAGGTAGTCTCTTTCTTCTTTGTGAACAAACTCTCTCTCTCTCTCTCTCTCATAAAACATTTGAAATCTCAGCAATTCTCCATTGTGTTTCCATGCATTCATTTTAAGTTAAACAGAAAATTAACAACCATGGGAATCACAGCCCACACATGGAAAAGCGACGATCGTAGAATGAAGATCAGCAACCGTGCACGTATGTATAAAAGAGATCTTATTTGATTTATCTGGTTTCTTGATCATTCACTGGAGAAAACACACGTGTTCAAAAGTGCATGTTTACGTACACAGCGATGTGCAAATCTTGTGCTAACATTGAAAATGTTACATTTATTCCCAATTTTCGCTGCTATTTTATTATAATAAATTGCATTAAGTTCTGTGAAATGGTTTGTAGATTCCTGGGCTCAGCCTTAAAGTTACTCGTAGAAAAACAAACAAACAAAAAACACGTGCCGTTTGTGCACCATCTGGATTATTCAGATTATTGTTCTTATGTTGATGTTATTCACAAAGTTTCAACCAATGTAATCTCTGATTTTCTGCAGGTGCGTCTTGTCAAACTCGAGAATCTGCTGCGCAGAATTTTGGACGGAATGTTTTGCTCAATCCATGGTGGTCCAAATTCTCAATCCTCATCTCCAAAATTGCAAAACATAACATGTGGAAGTTATGAATTTATTTCTTGAAATAATAAAAAATAAATTTAATTTCGCGTTAAAACAGCGCTACTTTACAAACAGTAAACGTAAAGCTTATGTGAACACACACACACACACACACATACACACACACACACACACACACACACAAGGTGTCTCAAAAATGTACTTACACTTTAACTGTAATCAGCGTTGCCTGATTAATAATGCTCACTGTTTTAAATATTTGTGAACACGATTCTTCAATTACATCTCTTCTGTATTGAAAGTTATTCCATTTCACTCAATATTTGTAAATAAAGTTTTCATCGTCACTCGAAGGGTAAGTACATTTTTTGAGACAACAAATCTCTCTCTCTCTCTCTCTCTCTCTCTCTCTCTCATATATATATATATATATATATATATATATATATATATATATATATATATATGTATATATATATATATGTATATATATATGTATATATATATATGTATATATATATATATATGTATATATATATATATGTATATATATATATATATGTATATATATATATATATATGTATATATATATGTATATATATATATGTATATATATATATATATGTATATATATATATATGTATATATATATATATATATATATGTATATATATATATATATATATATGTATATATATATATATATATATATATATGTATATATATATATATATATGTATATATATATGTATATATATATATATATATATGTATATATATATGTATATATATATATATATATGTATATATATATGTATATATATATATATATATATATATATGTATATATATATATATATGTATATATATATGTATATATATATATATATGTATATATATATGTATATATATATATATATGTATATATATATGTATATATATATATATATATGTATATATATATGTATATATATATATATATATATGTATATATATATATATATGTATATATATATATGTATATATATATATATATATGTATATATATATATATATATGTATATATATATATATATATATGTATATATATATATATATATATATATATATATATATATATATATATATAAAAGGAACAAACCGAGTTATGTGTTCATCAACGTTTCGTCTTTATTTCGAGACTTCCTCATTCATCTAGAGGACATTTTAAAATAAAGACAGGACTTTGATGAACACAAAACTCAGTTTGTTCCTTTTTATTTCTGTATTTCATCGGAATACTATTTCCATTATTCTCAATAATATATATATGTGTGTGTGTGTGTGTGTGTGTGTGTGCATGAAATAAATACATATATCAATATACGTTGATGTCTTATAGCTTGAACATATACACATGCATAAAATGAACGCATACATTAATTTATCAATTATGTCATGCACATCAGCATTGTTGTTGTTGTTGAGACGGAGGAAGAGGAGGATCATCATTTATTCATTCATTTCAAATGAATCAGATAATTATTGTTGACATTTGTTTCCTCGATATCTTTCTAATTAGAATTCTTTCTAGAAAATCATTAGGAGGGACATTAAAATCATTAGGAGGGACATTAAAATCATTAGGAGGGACATAGGGACTGCCAAAATTCACCACAGAATTACCCCACCCTATATGTAACACGATGTAATTTTATTATAAATTAATATTATCAGTATAACTTTTGTACCATTTAAAAGAAGGGCAAAATAAACCAGTAATAATTAAAAAAAAAATTTTTCATCGAACGAAAATAATGAAATTGCAAGACGAAAATCGTGTTTACATAATTGGCGCTTTAAAATAACGTTCCCATGTAGTAGACATTTTGAACATGAAAACATACCCATATTTAATAAATCTAGCAAAAATCAACTAATGGTCAGATTTTCGTGAAATTTTAGATACTTATTCATTTTAGAATGAATTTATATATAAAATGCAGTTTTCATAAAATATACGAGGGGAAATATTTTCTTAGTGTGCCCCCCCCCACCACCACCATATTTATTTTTTCGAACAAAATATATTTAAATCTATCGAAATTTCTATTTATTATGAAACATAAGAGTTCAAATAAGTAAAAAATATTTATTTAAAAGTTTAAATACACATATTGAACAAAAATTTACCTTGAAGTTGCAATTAAAAAAATGATATAAATTTAATATTATTATGTTTTTTTTTAAATAACGTTTTTTCGAATTAATATATACTATAATCAGTTGAATTGCCAAGAAAAAGAAACTTCGTAAACATTAATTAATTTTTAAAAGATTAAAACGATTAAAATTTCATTATTTCAAAATGTTCCGTTACATAGATTTTTAATTAATTGTGTTTAAAAATTTTTTTTAAATATTACGTTTTTACATAAACATGGCTCTTGTCAGCTATTTTATCACCAGATTAAAACCGATTTGAAAATATTATTGCACAAATATTAAGCATTTTGTAGCCCCCCCCTCATATTTTGTTCGTCTCTTTTTACCGAACAAAATATGGAAGCCCGTAGGTAACCAAAAGAACATTCAGTAAAACCGTATTTCATATTTGATATACAAATGTTTATAATATTATTAATCATTAAACTGTAAATCTTAAAACCTAACAAAATTATAACAAAGATTAATTATTAATGGCAGTTTGAGGAAGATAAACAAAGGTTTTAAAAAATCATTAAGTCGCTTCTGCTTTTCCATAGTTCGTATAGTTAACACGAGTCTGATGTCACGGGAACATGCGCTCCGTTTTTCACATTGTTTGGGGGATACTTAAGGCACCACATAATGGTTGCCAAGTGAAAACGTTTCTATGACACACCCAGGTTGTCATTTCGTATTGTTAACCACTGCGCCACCGTCACCTCTCTGTTGTTGTTGTTGTTGTTGTTGTTGTTGAGCATTATTCATGATGGCATTCGTTTCCACCATATCTTAAAGGTTACCAACGTCCTTAAGTGAAAGTGTTTCTGTGGAATGAACTGGGTTCGAAATTGACACACCCAGGTTATCAGCCATGTTGTTAACCACTTATTTCATTTATTCGCATACAGGACAGTAATGCCATGCATAGAATTTATATACGTAAAACAAAGTACCAGAAAATAAAATTGAAATCTTAAAAATTTGGGACGTAAGCGGAAAAGTAAAAAAAAAAAATTTTTTTGGTGAGTTGTACTGCCGCTTTGCAATTTAATGTCTAATTCTGTTAAAACATGTTTCTAGATCGTGAGTTTTTTCTCGGACTTGCATGAACCTTTTCTAGCCTCACACAAAAACATGCATTCACATTTCAAGCCATATTTCTTGTCATATACATACGTGCACACAAACATACGCGCACACGTACACACACGTAGATATATTCACGTTTGCATACATACACTCACATTCACGTGCATACACACACACACACACTAACGTACACACATGTACGCACATATACGCGCACACGTACGCACACATGGGCAACGTCATTTCCCCTTTAAAGGAAATCCACACATGCGCAAAAGACCACCGGAAACAACTATAAAAGCTAGAGGCATAAGCTGCTTCATTCTTTTTGACTCACCTTCCGAGCTAAGGGGTCGGCGGACCAACCGCCTCCCTTGCAGGGCATGCGCGCCCGCGCACCTCCCACAACCTGCTACTATATGTGGGGCAAGAGCTAACAGACGATAGTACGTACACTTTATACGCTTTCTCTCTCCATGAACTGGATTGACTTTCTCACTCTTTTTTCCCTTTTGCTTTGGTCCATCAACCAGACAAGTTCGTGTCCACAGCTATTGGCCTGAAGACATTTCCACGTGGACAAGTGCCAACATGTGCGCGCAGCTTTACTGGTATCAACCCTCTATCTTTTTTTTTGGCTACACGCTGGATTGTCATTCCCATTTCCACTACATAACTCACGCCTCTTTCCACGTGTGGACATGAACACGTGTTACACCTAAAACATTCATTTTTCAACAGAAAATAAACGAAATGTTTATTTTGTTCAGCAATTGAGTTTTGTTTCCTTCTTTCCATTCGTTTCATTATTTTCTTTTGTAGCAAGTTGGGATATTTATATCCTGGCCTGCAACAGACTCTTGCTAGATTATTGAGAGAGAGTCGTCACTGAACAATCAATTAGTGCCAAAAACAAGTTTTCCTTTTTTTCTTCCTCTTTCTAATTTTATCCACTCGTCTCTCCGTTTTAAGAATTATTCTGCTTCGGCCATTTCCAGTTTGTTTCCTAAATCGCAATCGGAAATATTCAGGTCAAGTTGGGCCGTGGCCGTCGTAATGGTGGCCACAGTTGGGCCCTCTTCTATAAAAGCTCTAATCATTTATTGTTATCTCAAGCCTGATATTATCTCCTTCCCACTGCAGGATGATGTGATACAAGGGTTGGAAAGTGGGATTTGAAAAGCCAGCGCCCAAAGAAGAAGAGAACTGCAAAAAAAAATGCCTGAGTAACCCAGTCGATATTTCCCAATAGTGGCGCCTCAGGTCATTAGCAATAAACTAACCCCTTCTCAAAAGGAGAAGGCAAAGCCTGGGAAAATGGACTTCCTAAAACTGCACAGAACCAAAACAAACTTCAGCCAACAGGGGAAAAGTCATCTTAATAATGACCTGTAAGCATCTCCAAACCGCCATTATACACATTAATTAGTGACGTCATCATTTCGTGTGTTTACTATAGTCTGGATGAATTTCTATGGAAGATCATTTATACAGAAATTTATGAATAAATAAAATGTACAATAAAAAAAATGGATAAAAAATAATATAAGACTAATCTTTTGTAAAACAAATAGATTTTTGATAACGAACTACACAGACGATAAAATTAATTTTAACCTGTTCTGTTGATACATGTATCTAAAGATGCTGCTGCTTACAGGCGTCTGTACTTTTCTTGGTGAAAAAAAAGCATAAAATTTGATTATCACCCTCTGTCATTTTAAATAATCAAATCCAAACAACTTTTTCTTAGTCGATTTTGCTTTTGTATTTTTTATTATCTCAAGAGTCATATATTCTATTATATGAATATATTTTTTTTATTATTGGAAATCTTTTATATAAAAAATCTATTTAAACTTCATATCGCATAATATTTGAAATTAATATCATTTAAAGCTTTTTTAAAATAATAATTTTTTTTAATTCTGTGGGTTTTTTTTGTTGCTGTAATTCAGACAATTATATTATTGAGAAAAAGTTTATCAAGAAAAAGTGTTTTTCTTTTTTAACATAATAAATATTCATTTTATGTCAAATTTTATTTACAACTTTAAGATAAGTGAAATAAATAACAGGATTTTATATGTATAAAAAAATAACTATTTTTTAATTATTTGATTTTTTCAGCTTTAAAAAATGTTGAAATTTTTATCAATCTACATTTATTTTGTTTAATTTTCATATCATGAAATATGTGAAGGAGGTTAGAACACCTATAAAAAAATTTCCTCTAATATATTTAACAGAACCTACTTTTATTATGTAAGTTTATTTAATAATGAATAAATACCGAAAATTTCAGGAAAATATGATAATTATTTGATTTTTTTTCTAGATTCTTAAAACATTGGTGTATCTATGGTTTCAAAAATGTCACTACATAGGAGCATTGTTTTAAAGCGTCGATAATGTAAGCACAATTTTTTTCTCGCATTTTCATTATTTTTATATGCTGTAAGAAATTATTTCTCACATCCCAATTTATTCCCTACAGAGGCAAAAGAATCCACAAATACAAAGGCCATCAAACTCAAAATTTATTCAAATGTAACAGCAATGAAAGTTTATTGGTTCTGGTATAGTCCATTTGCAAAATGGTGGCCTGTCTTGCCTCCATACGCATGGAGCTGGTAGTATGAATTTCTATTGTTGGAATGTTAGTTCGTTGTTCCTCGAAAGGATCCATGAATGTTCATGGTGGGCTCGGTTGAAATATTGGCGCCTAAAATTAGGCATAATGAGTCATTTAGGACTCTAGATGAATTGAGATAAGATCCAATATTTGGTAAATAAACGTGAAGAACTGTTCTTGAATGTCATCCTTAATTTGGATAGATTCAGCAGTATAAAGTTGTCTCTGCTTGTAGAGATGTGGTTCCTTGTTCACCAAGTTAGGTGATACAATATGAAGGAATCGTCGTGGCTCCCCCAGTGAAGGAGTCGCTGGGTTTTGAGTCCATCCGTCGCTGAGTTCTTGTCTGGACTGAAAAGTAAAAGCATGATACAAAAAATGCGCCATGCTAATCACCTGACACATTCTAAATCAACCAATGACGGCCAACCACCAAATTGCATGGGCGGCCAAACAAACAAGAAAGATGGCTACTGTATATGGAATTTCTCACAATGCTGTAAAAAAATTAAAAAGAAATTAGCAGTTTATTTGAAGTTTATTTATTTAAATTGTAAAAAAGTTAGGATGATAATATTAAATTAAATTACAGTTACATCGTGTTACATACAGGAGGGGGGGGTAAAACTGTGGCGCGTTGGAGGTACCTAATAATTTTTGTTTCGCATTTTCATTATTTTTGTATGCTGTAAAAAATTTAAAAAATATTAGCAGTTAATTTGAAGCTTCTTCTTATGAATGGTAAAACGGTTAGGATGATAATATTAAATTAAATAACAGTTGCATCGTGTTATATACAATATAACTATAACAATATTAAATAAAAAAGTAATCAACCACCTCAACAGAAATAATCTTAGTGACATGCAATATGGTTTCTGTTCTTCCAGATCTACAGCAGATGTGCTAACGGTTATATCGCATAGGATTAGTGAATCTCTCGACAAAGGCTTCCTTTCTAGGGCAATTGCTCTTGACATATCAAAGGCCTTCGATAAGGTATGGCATAAAGGCCTACTTCACAAGATTTTCAGCTACAGTATAACTGGAAATGTTTTCTCAACTATTAAATCATTTCTCTCTGATAGGCTCATAAGAGTAGTGGTTGATGGGCAGAAATCAGAGGCCTAGAGTATTAATGCTGGAGTCCCTCAGGGGTCCATCCTGGGCCCAACTCTCTTCCTGATCTACATCAATGATCTCCCAAAACACATACTTAAATCATTCGTTGACATCTATGCTGATGACACGACCATCTATGGCAACACATCAAAGGCCGTAAATGACAAAGTTCTCTCTGATTCTCTCTCCTCTGATCTTGAGCGCATGGGGAAAGAGGTGGCTGGTTACTTTTAATGCATCTAAAACCAAGCTCCTATCTTTACATCATCAACGCTCTGATCCCCATCTGGCATCAATTGAAATGGACGACTCTCCTCTAGAGGAGGCTCTCTGTTTTGATAAGCTTTTGGGATTGACCTTTACTCCTGACCTGAAATGGTATACGTACATTGTCTATTGCCAAGGTCGCTGGAAAAATGGTAGGATCCTTTTACCGCTCCAGAAGATATCTCACTGCTGACGCAATTCTCTAGCTATATAAAAGGCAAGTACGTCCAAGGATGGAGTACTGCTCCTACATCTGGGCAGGACGTGCTAAAATAGCCTATCCTGCCTTGACAGTGTACAAAATAGACTTTGTGGTTTAGTGGGGGATGCCCTTTTCTCTTCCCTGCAACCTCTCTCCCACAGAAAAGACGTTGCGAGCCTGTCTTTGTTTTATCGTCATTTCGGACGTGGCAAGTGCTCGTCTGAGCTCCAATCTCTGGTTCTCCCTCGCCAATCTTTCACGAAAAACACCTGTCTAGCTGAAACCACTGTCAAAAATTTTCCCCATTCTTTATCTGTAATAAAATCAAAACGTAGATTCCATGAACAAAGCTTCTTTCTTAGAAGTGCACGCCTGTGGAATTCTCTTCAGTTTGCCTGTTTCCCACCTGACTACAACTTGAATGTCTTCAAGTCTAACATAAACAAATTCCTGATAAACCGCCCCCTTAAGTAAGACACTTTATCAAATCTCCATTACTATAATATTATCCCATTGACTGTACACGCAATAACCCTTATCCCCGAATGGCTTCCGGGCCTTGATAAGTGGTAACTACCATGTAAAAAAAAGGGGGGGTAAACTATGGCGCACGTTGGTGGTACCCAATGATCTGTCGAGGGAAAACTCCCGGTTGAACTCAGGAACGTCTCGTATTTGAATTTAAAGAACAGACGTTGGTCGATGTGAGTTATCTACCCTTGACACCAAAATTCCTCTCCAGATTTTTATTTGTTGACATTAACTGAATCCGAATCCAAAAAAAACAACAAACAAAAAACAAAACAAAACAAAAAGAAGAACGAAAGGTTAGTATTTATATGTGTTGTCAGGTTATATATATTTAATGTTTTGCCAGTTTAAATACATTAATTGGTCATCTGTTAAAAATCTCCGCGTTTATATTTTTATTTCTGAAATTATATTTATTTCCCATGTTGCTCTTCCTAATCAATATTATTATTATTTTGGGTGGGATCGCTTTTATGTTTATCTTTTTTTTATATATAAAACTAGTAAAAGTTAATAATTAATTAATTAATATAGGGCCATTAAAAATGTTAATACACATAATATCGAGCGGCAACAAACGGCGATCGATTTGTCTTCTGTGGTTAACATTATAAAAGTTTATTTAAAAAAAAAATGCTCATTTATGCCGAATACAGACCGTGCTATTTTTTTTAGATAAGATTTTCAAGTTAAATTCGATTTTATGGTATTTTTTGTTTATTAAATTTTTAGGTAAAAGTACAAAATAGTTATAAAGCACCGATGTTAAGAATGAGTTTCTCAATAATAACGCTATTATTTCAGCCAGCACGCTCCGTATTTCTGGCATAAGTACAAAAAAATTGGTATTCAAGTAGATTAACACGCTCAGTTACCCCCCCCCCCCAATGAGATTCTATTTTTTTAGGCAGTGTAGAAATATCTTGAAAAACTTAGCGGAAATAAATTAAAAAAAATATATTTTTTTAAGTTACGCCCATTATAGCGTTTTAGGGCAGAAAAAAAAAAGAAGAATGGATATTAAAGTAAATCTTTACGAATATATATATATATATATATATATATATATATATATATATATATATATATATATATATATATTTACTTTGTTACGTCATTAATTTAAGTTTCAAATGATAAATATTGGACATATTCTGAAAAGTGAACTGGAGGTGCTAAGTTTAATTTCATTCTAAGAATTTTTTTTTAATTTTAACTATTCTCTAATCCTTACTGTTTATCCTCACTGAGGAACAAGAAAGGCAATAAACATAGAATTTTTTTGACTTTTGAGCCATTATCGGCTCTCCAAAAACGACATGTTCGGGACCGGCCATGTTTCTGTCGGTTTAACTTACAAACTCGACACCACTTCTTTTTGAACGGAATAAAAATCTTTAAAATACGTTAAAACACACAAAACCGGTTTGTTTTGCAATTCACAGAGGTACGAAAAAATTGTCAAAAATTCAAATGTACAACAAAACAAATTTTATCAAAGGCAAGATTACTCTTCTACCTACCTGGGAACGTTTTTAGTTGTTTTACTGACTTTAAAAGGTTTATTCAGTTCGAAAAGCATACAGACAGTGTCGAGTGTTGGGTGAAAACAAGAAAAATGGCCGTGAATTGACACCTACATATTTAAAGTTTCGATAATGGCTTAAAAGAAAAAAAAATTATACAAAAGGCTGTTATAAACCTACCCAATATATGTCACGCCGTGACATTGTCACGGTAATATTCGATGGGTTTCTAACAGTTTGCATACTTTTTTTTATTTCATCAGCATTATTTTTTTTTTTTTTTGCATCATAACTTCAAATAGTTAGGTGTCAAGTCGCGGCCATTTCTTTTGTTCTCACTTAACGCTAGACACTATATGGTTTTCGAAATGAATAAACGCTTTAAAGTGGGTAGAACCACTAAAAACCTATTCAGCTAGGTAGAAAAGCAACTTATCTTGCTTTTGATAACATTTATTTGTTATATAATTTTTTACCCCCCCCCTTTTATTCGTTTGTTGGCTTCTCTGCTAAATGTCTAATGTCGAAAATAGTAATATATTAAAAAATTATGAAAATTCATCAAATAGAATAACTGATATTGTGTTTTGGGTTTGCTTTACTATGCACATAGATTCGAAAAAGTTGTCAAAAAAGCAAATATATAACAAACTAGCGGGGGTGGGTATCCGGCGTTGCCTGGGTGTTTGGAGTTGTGCATGTAGGAAGGGGGATCCTGTTTTAATATTATAAAAAAAACCACGATGTTATAAAAACTTGGAAAAACCAAAACAAAGCAAAACCGCGAACAAATGTAAAAAAAAAAAAAAAAAGGAAAAAAAATGTGTAAAAGAGAAAAAAAAGTTTAGGTAGGAAGACAGGCTCAAACCTGAAGCATCGAGGCTAAGGCGGAAAAAAAATGCCTGACATGTTACCTCTACGCCAAAGAGACACACAATTGAGAACGGATAAAATTAACCCTTTAAAAACACTTGCAGATGGTTGAAACTAACGTCAACGTTTTCTAGGTCGAACATGACGTCATTGTCGTAGTAGCAGGAGGAGGCCGAGTTTAGGGTGAAACGCACACACACACACACACACATTTTAGCTTTTAATATTTATAGATGCCCCCCCCCCCGCCCTGGTTTAGCTAATATATGACGTGTAAAATTGAATGGAATAAAAAACAAAACGAACGTGAAAGAATACCAAAGGAAAAAAAAGAAAAACCCTCAAAAAGTTACTGCATAAAATGCAAATATGTTTATTTAAATCTAATTTTTTTGTTTTTTTTAATGGAAAAACAAAATTTAAAAAAATAAAACTTACCGTGTATAATGAAAATATGTTTATTAGATTTTATTTATTTATTTTTCTTTGTTTCAATGAAAAAGAAAAAAAAATGAATAATTAAACCCGGAAACTGACCGTGTTTTTAATTTTTTTTTAATGTTGGTTTGTTTTGGTTTCTTATGGTTTCTTTTTTTTTGTATTGTTTTCTTTGTTGTCGCTGTTAACCAATTTGAATGTCATCTGATTCCAATATCGATAGCATAGTGTTAATTGTGTTAATGAAACTCTCAGAAATGCAATGTATAGAAATAAATAATGAATAAGTAAATAATCCGAAAATAGGAAGTCAGTTCCCACCCCCCTAGTATCACGTATGAAATCAATGCAAACATAATAGAAGTATAAAGACACTAAATAAAATATTAAAGCGACTAATCAGTGCAAGATTTGAAGAACGCTGACGGCTGACTGTTAAAGTTTCTTGTAAAAACTGGAATCCAATGTTAGTTCGTTTCATTTAATTAATCCTCACCCTCTCCACCACCACCCTACAAAAAGAGAAGAAATATAAAGGGAGTAAAAAAGGGAAAAAAGAAGAAGAAATTTATAAAATGGCACAAGTAACTCACAGAAAAACTGGAATGTAAAGTCGCATTTCACCCGATGGAAAAATGCCATCCCATATTTTTTAAGCAACTAAGAACTCAAACCGGTGTTCCTCGTATATTCCTCTGTGGACGTATCCTCAGCGGTGTTAAGTGGTCGCGTGCGGAGTATGAATCGAATAGAGAGAAAAGATTCCATTGATTCTAACCGATTGTGGCAGTGAACTCTCACCGGAAAAATATAGTAATGTACAAATATCAAGGAACTGTAAGGGTTGTAGGCCTATAGCACACCTCAGATCCTGTGCTGAAGTGTGGGGACATTTGAATGTAATGTTGTGATTTTTAATCCTATTAAGGTCAAACTCACATGGGAAAAAATTATTTTATTTTATTTATATAGATAGATAGAAAGAAGATAGATAGAAGATAGATAGAGAAGAGAAGAAGATAAATGTTATCAAAGGAAAGATAAGTTACTTTTCTATCTAACTGGATAATTTTTTTAGTGTTTTTATTTAATGTAAAATGTTGAATCGGTTGAAAAAACATGGAGTGTTTATCGATATATTTGAAAAAGACAAATGGCAGCGAGGTCTCGGTTGAATATGTTAAGTTTGGGAAAATGAGTTCAAACTAAAAAAATATACAAAATATTGTTAGAAAACCAGCAAAAAGCTATAAGAGTAAAACAAACTGTGTTTTTAGTAAAAAAAAACAAAAAAACTATCGCTATAGACAACAAATATTACACGCCATGAGCAAGTAATTTTAAAATATTCGTTCCTTCTTCAATCTACTTTATAAAGTCTTAAGAAAAATGCAATTTTACCCAATTTTCCGTAACAATTCTTTTTAACTATAAATAACTCTCTACTTGATGAATTTGTGATTTTTAGATATTTTACTATAGGTATATTCACGGTGATGTGTAAAACGTCACTATTTTGTACACATTAATAATGACGTCATCATTTTGTGTGTTTGTCAATTTCTATGGATGGACATTCGTGTTATAATTGTTAATGGAAGTTATGTTTTTTCTTTTTTTTGCTATGGATAAAAACAATATAAAACTTACCTTTTGTAAAACAAATAGATTATTATTAATGAACTACACAAACGAGACTTAATAAATTATGTATCTAAAGATAATGTTGCTTACAGGCCTCCATACTTTTTTGAAACAAGGCGTAAAACATAAGGATCACCCTCTATCAATTTAAATAATAAAATCAAAACAAATTTTTTTAGGCCGATTTTGGATTTTAATATCTCAATAGTCTTATATTCTCTTATATGAATATATATTTTTATTATTGAAAACCTGTTATTAAAAAATCTGTTTAAACTTCATATTGTGTAATGTTTGAATTTAATATCATTTAAAGCTTTTTAAGAATAATTATTTTTTTTAATTCTGTTTTTGTGTGTGTGTGTGTGTGTGTGTGTGTGTGTGTGTGTGCGTGTGTATGTTGTAATTCAAATAGTTACATTACTGAGAAAAAAATTATCAAGAAAGTTTTTTTTAACATAATAATATTGATTTTATGTCCAATTTTATTTAAAACTTTAAAGTAAGTGAAATAAATAACAGGATTATATATATATATATATATATATATATATATATATATATATATATAATGTGTGTGAACGTGTCTGTGTGTCTGTCTGTGTACATTTCCCTACGCAAACTCTGTCAATTTTTAGTCTACAGACTCGAAATTTGATATACAGGGTACTGAGATTTGGGAAAATCTTTGTAATCCGTTTTCGGACAGAAATTTGGCTGTTAAGGGGTCAAAGTTCAACGGTTTGACCTTTAAGAACTCTACCAAACTCCTCCGACAATTTTGGGTCTAAACACTTGAAATTTTAGATAAAGGTTCCTTGGACATGGATCTAACTTAATAACTTGATTAGAGCCCTAAACAATAAATGTTAAGGGGTCATAATAGGGGTCAAAGTTAAAAAAATTGGCCTGTTTTTTTTTTTTTGCTCAGCATACACCTCACACCCGGCAAACGCTGGGCACCCATGCTAGTATATATAACTATTTTTTTTATTATTTGATCTTTTCAGCTTTAAAAAAATGTTGAAATTTTTAGCGACCTACATTTATTTTGCTTAACTTTCGAGCCATGAAATATAGGGGGTAGAACACCTAAAAAATATATATATTTCCTCTAATATATTTAACGAAACCTACTTTTATTATGTAAGTTTATTTAATAATGAATAAATATCGAAAATTTCAGGAAGATATGACTATTATTTGATTTTTGCTGGATTTTTAAATTATGATTGTGTCTACGGCTTCAAAAACGTCACTACATAGGAACGTTGTTTTAAAACGTCGATAATGTAAACACGATTTTTGTCTCGTATTTTCATTATTTTTATATGTTGTAAATTTTTTTTAATATTAGTAGTTTATTTGAAAGTTCTTTTAAATGGTAAAAAAGTTAGAATGATAATATTAAATTACAGTTACATCGTTACATATAGGGGGGGGGTAAAACTGTGGCGCGCGTTGAAGGTACCTATATTACTATTTAAAAATAGTATTTTCAACATATACTTGACAATTAAGTACGGGTTCATGTGAACTTCCCCCCCCCCCTACAATTTTTTTCCTTTTCGTCTTTTTCAACTATTTCTGCAGATTATTGACATTGTATGCTAATCTATCACATTATTAAAAAAAAAAAAAAAAGAAAGAAAAAAGTCAATATTTAAAGATTTGAAAGAAAGGAAGGTTCAATTTCACATACAACGTTTTAGTAAATCGATCCCCCATTTCTTGAACTAATTTTTGACGTTGGGGCTTTCAGACCCTCCCCCTCTACCGCCATTATTATTATTATTATTGTTATTTGATTTTTTTTTTTTTTTTTTTTTTACTTTGGGGAAGGTTCGGTCTGACCCACCCTCTTTATTTTATTTTATTTATTTTATTTACGACTTTTTAAGAGGTTATCTATATTCCAAACGAGAGAACATCATTTATTTATTTTAGAAAAAGCGTGAATTGGAACTAGTAGAAAAAAAATATTTTTCTTGTAGATTTCAGTGTGCTTAAAAAGAATATGATAACCATTTCTATCGCGAATTTACCATTTTCGTAGTATTAACCCCTGAACTTTGGAACTATATTCTGCCATTTCGTTGCAATATTTTGGGTGTATAATGGGGTATATATTTAAATGCTGCCCACATCAGCATTATGTGGCACAAGGCCGGAAAGTGGGAACCCCGCAGGCTCCTCTAAAGGAGGGGCACTCCTGCAATTTTTAAAAATTGCCTGAGTAACCCCGTCGGCATTCCCTGGTCGGGGCGCTTCAGGCAGCAAGCAATAAACTTGCCCCACCGGAAAGCCCGGTGGCAAGGCCTAGGAGGGTGGACCTCCTAGGTATTACCCAGGCGGTACACCTCAGTCCAACAGGTGCTGGGCCGGTTCCCGGCCCCTCACCTGTTGGGCTGAGTGTCAAGTAACGAATCCTTGACTTGTACTACCCTGTCTCCCTGCAGCCGAAGCCGCTAGGAGACACATCCCATCATAGTGAAGTTAATGGGGTAGTTATTTAATTGCCGCCCACATCGGCAATATTTGGCACAAGGCCTGGAAAGTGGGAACCCCGCAGGCTTCCCTAAAGGAGGGGCACTCCTGCAATTTAAAAAATTGCCTGTGTAACCCCGTCAGCATTCCCCGGTCGGGGAGCCTCAGGCAGCAAGCAATAAACTTGGCCCACCGGAAAGCCCGGTGGCAAGGCCTGGAAGGGTGGACCTCCTAGGTATTACCCAGGCGGTGTACCTCAGTCCAACAGGTGCTGGGCCGATTCCCGGCCCCTTACTTGTTGGGTTGAGTGTCAAGTGACGAATCCTTGACTTGTACTACCCTATCTCCCTGCAGCCGAAGCCGCTAGGAGACATCCCATCAAAATGGACTTATAATGGGGTATGATCCCACACAGTCGGACGATTCTATTTATAAACGATGCTGCTAAGAACTGACGAATCAAATTAATTCACGTTCTGCTACCAACCAAGCAGAAACCAGAATTGCTTCATAAATATTAAACCTTTTCTGGAGCAATTTCACATGTTCTTTCCCGGGTTTTGACACGGTAAGAATATTTTGTTCTGTAAAACTGTCTACTACAAACAAGTCACCTCCCAAGACTTGTGTGTAACAGCGAACCATCTGAAACTGTTCTGAAACTCAAAATGGCTTACACTTCTAGAGTTTACGCTACGTGCTAACGTGTGGTAGTATTTTCTTTCATGATACATTCGCATGCGCACGAGGGTAGTAAAGCGACTTGCCACCTGCATGCGAAGGAATCTTTAGCGAACTTTTGAAATAACAATTTTTTTTATGTTATGTAGTTTTTAATGCTTTTTAATTGATCTACAAAATGAAGTTTTCACGAACGGTTTACAAAAACATTTTTATGATTTTCGTACTTTTTTTTTAGGGGGGGAGATTCTGTTATAAAACTTGTATAGCTTAACAGGTGCTTCTGCAGTTTAATTAACCATTTTTCTCTAAGTAACACGCCGACATTTATCAAGCAGAGTATTGTTTAACATTTCACAAAAATTCTGTTTATATTGGGGTTTTTGTAAACACAGAATTTTTTGTGAAATGTTAAGCAGTACTCTGCTCGATAAATGTTGGTGCATTGCTTACAGAAAAAAACGGTTAATTAAACTGCAGAAGCACCTATTAAGCTATATAAGTTCTATAATTGAATGCCCCCCCCCACTAAAAAAAAAAGAACGAAAAACATGTTTTTGTAAACGGCTCATGAAAACTTAATTTTTTAGATCAATTAAAAAGCATTAAAAACTACCTAACACAAAAAGTAAATAACATTTTCTTAAAATACTGTCTTGTTATTTCAAATGTCCGCTAAAGATTCCTTCGCGATTTGACAAGTTACTTTACTACGCTCGTGCGCACACGAACGCATCATGTAAGAAAATACTACCGAAACAAATAAAATAATGCGTTGTGATATTTACTTTTTAATTATGGAAACTAATAAAATGCAAATTGTTAAAAATAAATGATTTCTCTTCAGTCTGTGTGCATGCGTAGACAGCCGACTTACGCCATTATAGCTGATTATACAAAGAAAATAATCTATGGTGAACTACGATGTTCACTCTTTCACTGCCGGAAGTTCAAGTGCCCCGAAACGTTTTCTGCGCATGTGGCTAGAGGCGCCTTTTTACTAAATTACTTTAAAAATTCAATGTTTTCATTTTCTGACCAATCAGAGAATTTTCCAAGCTGTCGGAAATTCGGTGTCTGTGGGAGTCGATGAGAATCTTTAAAAGAGCTCTGTATTTTCCAAAAAAAAACAGTTAACAAAAATTCAGAGATAGTGCTGGAAGGCATATATCACTACTGTCTGCAACTCAACTCTAACACGACAACACTTTGAACATAACAGTCAGCTAATCAGACAATGTAGGCGAACACACAGACACAGAAACAGTAACTAACTTTTGCATTCCCCCTTTTATTATCGTATGCTCACTTGAAATTAAGTTTATGAAAATAATTATTTTAAAACTTCTCACATTTTTCAATGAACCTTCCAGAGTGATTAATTAACTCTACTCAAAAACTTTCAGTGAAAATTATTTTATATAGTTGAGTGAGGAAGTTTTCTTTACGATTTACAGACCCGTGAACTAATCACGGCTCTTGAATTATCAACTCAAACTTCCTCGAAATCTCAAACTAATTTCCCCTTTTGTTCACTCATAAATGAAAATATTTCCTAAAATGTAATAAATCTTTTTCCTTTTATAAATTGAGAGTTAACCTTGTTTGTTATGTTGATATATTTTCTACGAAAGAACCTCGTAAATTCGATTCTCTGTCTCGCTCTCTTTACTTCTTTTCCCCACAATAATAACATTAATTAATAATACATAAACAAAAAAAAAAGGAATAGGCCAAAAATCCCTTAGAAAAATATTAATATCTCCAAAACTATTAAATATTTTTCTACTAATTCAAGTTCATGTTTTTTTGTAAACCGGTTGTGAAAACTTACTGATTGCATTATTTTTACTATTAAATGGGGTGAAAACTATTGTTTTTTTTAATCTTATGAAAATTTTTTTTGTGATTTAAAATTTCAGCCATGTATTCATGAAATGTCACATCACTACCTCCCGTGCATAGCGTAAATGAAGTCAGTGAAATGTCGTTACGTCATTATAGCTGATTTTACAAAGAAAATAATCCCTTGGAAAAATATTAATATCTCCAAAACTATTAATTTGCGACGGATACGGGGTTCAGATTTTTTTTTTTTTCTTTCAGCACACCGAAATCTACAAAAACAATATATTTTTTTCTAGTAGTTCGAGTTCACGTTTTTTCTAAAATAATTGTTCTGTTTCTTGGCCCATATAATTTTATCTGAAAGACGATGTGCAGTAACTAAAAAATTGTAGTTACCCCCCCCCCCCAATAAAAACGGGTGCTTGTCTGGTTTACCAAAGACATTAACAAACGGAGGTATTAAAACGAACTATATTGTACGTATCCGTCATAGGATAAAGTTCTCATAAAAAATCACTTAATTTGATCAGGTATTTTTTTATTTTATTTTTTTTTACAAAGGAAATTAGAAAATCAAAATATTGAATTTCAAATGAAACCAATGGTCTCTACTTAATTGTCATGTCACAATAATGAACATATCCAAAAATTACGAAAAACGATCAGGTAGAAAATTAAATATCAATGAAATCAGTTTTTAAAGAGAATTACAGAAAATTGAGTTTCGCAAAAAACGAAAAGGGTGAGTACGAAGCGTAAGAAAGGAGGTAAATATTTTCTGAAAACTGAAAATCTTTGGCGAATTTAGTAAAACTTAATTTTTGCTTTTTTTTTTTTTTAACAAGGGAGTCATCACTTATCAAGGTTTGAAGGCCACTCGAGGATAAGGGTTAATGAATGTAAGGTGGTCAGTAATTGCTAATGGTGTAAGATGGGTAGAATTTGATTATTTAAGGGGACGGTTTAACAAGAACTTGTTTATATTGGACTTGAAGGCTATGATATTGCAGTCAGCTGGAAAGCAGGCCAGCAGAACAGTGTTCCACGGGCAAGCAATTCGAGGAAAGAAGCTTTGTTCATGGAATATGTGTTTAGATTTTGGCACAGATAGGAAGTGGGTGAAATTTTTGATAGTGGTAATAGCTAGTCGAGTGTTTTTTTGTGAAAATCCGTCAAGGGAGACCATAGATTAGAGCTCAGACAAGCACTTGCCATGAAAATAACGATAAAGCAAAGACAGGCTCGCAACGTCTTTTCTGTGGCAAAAAAGGTTGCAGGAAGAGAAAATAGTATCACCTACTAGATTTCAAAGCAGGTTTTGAACTCTATCAAGGCAAAAACTGTTTTCATTAGTAATTAATTTTTTTATCTTATCGTTCTTGTAATTTTTGGATATGTGACATGACAGTTAAGTAGATACTATTGGCTTTATTTAAAATTCAATATTCTGATTTTCGTTATTACAACGAAGAAAAACCAATTTTTCTTTTTGTGATTGTCACTAATTTAAATGAAAGTGTTTGAAATAACAAAACTTAGAAGGTATGTTTTACAATCCACAGAGATTCGAAAAAGTGGTCCAAAATTCAAATATATAACAAACAAATGTTATCAAAGGCAAGATAAGTTACTCTTCTACCTATTTGGAAAAGTTTTTAGTTGTTTTACTCACTTTAAAATGTTTATTCAGTTCAAAAAACATATAGTGTCGAGTGTTAGGTAAAAACAAGGAAAACGGCCGTGAATTGACACGTAAATATGTAAAGTTTTGATAATTACTTAAAAATAAAAAATTATACAAAATACTGTTAGAAACCTACTCAATATATGTAATGATAACATATATTGAGTGGGTTTCTAACTGTTTTGTATAAAAAAGAATCCTTTCAAAAAAAGACTAGTTATTTTTGTATGTAGAGTGTTGAAATTAAACTGGAATTACATAACTATTACTCAGAAAGGTCTTTTCCTTGATATAACACTGACAAGTCTTCTGTTAGATGGAAAAGCAGAAGTTGAAAAGTAACTATTTTAATATAAATATCTTAAATATTTTCTAAAATTAGAATTTTATTTAAGGAGTGTTATATCAAGAAGCGCCCAAAAAGTGTCAGTGGAATTTTTTCTTTTTTTTTTAAATGGTTAGTCTAAGTAGTGGAGGTGATTGCCAGTTGCTGGGATAAGCTTTTTACTCTAACTGTAGATCAAAAGTGATGATAACAAGTGCATCTTACAATCAGTATTAATACTCAAAGCATATGCAGGTAGGTAGAAGAGTACATTAGTGTTTGGTAAAAGTTATTTGTTATATATTCGTCCACCCCAGGCCCTTTTTTGAGTTGTTAACTATACTACACTTTCGCCAAATATAAAATGAGATTCTACATTTTTAGGTGATTACGTGTGGTTTTATGACCTTACCACTGCTATGATTTGTAGATACTGGTATAAAGAAAAAGAAAAAAAAAAGAAATGTGAATCATTTTACATTAAATTTATATCCGAAAGTGATCCCTCACTCTAAATTTTAAAATAATATTTTTTAAAACTACTTCTCACAAAGTTTTTTAGAGTGCTGATATGTAATCAGCTTTGAAAAAAAAAAAAAAAAAAAAAAAAGGAAAAGGCGAGTCTTATTTCACTTTCGGGCGAGGGATAGCTGAGAGTGTCATTATGCAATAATACCATTTTTTGTTTCGTTTATTTTTCATTTTTATAAGAAAATTCCAAGAAACCTGTTTTTACTATTTTTTTGTTTTTTTTTAAGTCGTTCCTAGATTAACCCTGATATGCATATATTTTTTTTAAAATTTAATTTTAAACTATCACTTTAATCGATATTAATATAGTGAGAATCATAGGAAAAGTTAAGGCACAAGTTAAGTTATTAGTGCTTGTCCAGAATTCAACCTAATTAAAAAAAAAAAAAAAATACAGGAAAATCTTTATGGTGTACGTAACCATCGCGGAATGAAAATATCGTATTCCAAAAATCATGTAAGTTGATCAAATAGTTATTATTTTGTATAGAAAATCATTTATTTATTGATTTTCAGCAATTTACTATTAATTGTAGCCATTACTAGGCTGATTTTAATCTCTTTCTGGAGGGGGGTTGTTAAAAGGGAGATAACCAGTGATGAATTTTAAAGATTTGACGAAGTGAGACATGCCATCCTCGTCTCTTCACAAAATTTGATTTTCTTAGTTAACAGAAATAACTGATTGATCAATTTACGTAATTTTTGAAATATGACATGATCGATTCATGACAAGTATGTACACCATAAAGATTTTTCTGTTTTTTAATTGGGACAAACAACCCCAAGATATTAAAAAATTTAATTTTTGCATAAGTTATATCTTAAATTTTTTCATTTTTTTTTTCTTTGAATTTACAGAATTTAATTAAAAACAAAAGTTAATAAAGTAAAAACATAACTAGTAAAAAATTTAATATTATTATTATTAAAAAATATATATGGATGGCAGTAATGTAGACTTTTACTTAAAAGTTAAAGACTCTCTCTCTCTCTTTCTGTCTTTTACTTTCTCTTTTTCTTTCTTTCTGGGCTTTGTTCAAAACCATTTTACCTGTTGTCATGTTTCCTATTTTCACAAAATAATTCAGTAGGTGAAAGGTACAATAAATAAATAAACAAATAAAATTGACACTGTCATAGTGTCATTTTGGGTGTGTTGCAAATCAAAAGGAGTAGAAGGAGTGGAGGAGTTTCCCCCCATAGTAATTTACTCGTTTGTAACTATTTTATTTACATTAGTGCACCGCCCCCCCCTCTCCCCCCACCTCTTTCTTACTACATATTTATGGACTTAGTAAACTTAGGCATCCTCAACATTTCCTCATTTTATTACAGTTCCTAATCACAGGCAAAAAATACAAATACATGTGATCAAAACTTTTACCAGAGATAAACATAAACTCCCTACTCACTGTTCCTTGACACATCAACTGTATTGTTGAAATTGTGAAATTTATGCAACATCAGCTGTTATTTGTAGCCTGATGATTGTCTCACATATTGGAATTGTGAAATTTATGCAATATCAGCTGTTATTTGTAGCCTGATGATTGTCCTACATATTGGAATTGTGAAATTTATGCAATATCAGCTGTTATTTGTAGCCTGATGATTGTCTTACATATTGGAATTGTGAAATTTATGCAATATCAGCTGTTATTTGTAGCCTGATGATTGTCTTACATATTGGAATTGTGAAATTTATGCAATATCAGCTGTTATTTGTAGTCTGATGATTGTCCTACATATTGGAATTGTGAAATTTATGCAATATCAGCTGTTATTTGTAGCCTGATGATTGTCTCACATATTGGAATTGTGAAATTTATGCAATATCAGCTGTTATTTGTAGTCTGATGATTGTCCTACATATTGGAATTGTGAAATTTATGCAATATCAGCTGTTATTTGTAGCCTGATGATTGTCTCACATATTGGAATTGTGAAATTTATGCAATATCAGCTGTTATTTGTAGCCTGATGATTGTCTCACATATTGGAATTGTGAAATTTATGCAATATCAGCTGTTATTTGTAGTCTGATGATTGTCTCACATATTGGAATTGTGAAATTTATGCAATATCAGCTGTTATTTGTAGCCTGATGATTGTCCTACATATTGGAATTGTGAAATTTATGCAATATCAGCTGTTATTTGTAGCCTGATGATTGTCCTACATATTGGAATTGTGAAATTTATGCAATATCAGCTGTTATTTGTAGCCTGATGATTGTCTTACATATTGGAATTGTGAAATTTATGCAATATCAGCTGTTATTTGTAGCCTGATGATTGTCTCACATATTGGAATTGTGAAATTTATGCAATATCAGCTGTTATTTGTAGTCTGATGATTGTCCTACATATTGGAATTGTGAAATTTATGCAATATCAGCTGTTATTTGTAGCCTGATGATTGTCTCACATATTGGAATTGTGAAATTTATGCAATATCAGCTGTTATTTGTAGTCTGATGATTGTCCTACATATTGGAATTGTGAAATTTATGCAATATCAGCTGTTATTTGTAGCCTGATGATTGTCTCACATATTGGAATTGTGAAATTTATGCAATATCAGCTGTTATTTGTAGTCTGATGATTGTCTCACATATTGGAATTGTGAAATTTATGCAATATCAGCTGTTATTTGTAGCCTGATGATTGTCTCACATATTAGAATTGTGAAATTTATGCAATATCAGCTGTTATTTGTAGTCTGATGATTGTCTCACATATTGGAATTGTGAAATTTATGCAATATCAGCTGTTATTTGTAGCCTGATGATTGTCCTACATATTGGAATTGTGAAATTTATGCAATATCAGCTGTTATTTGTAGCCTGATGATTGTCCTACATATTGGAATTGTGAAATTTATGCAATATCAGCTGTTATTTGTAGTCTGATGATTGTCCTACATATTGGAATTGTGAAATTTATGCAATATCAGCTGTTATTTGTAGCCTGATGATTGTCTCACATATTGGAATTGTGAAATTTATGCAATATCAGCTGTTATTTGTAGTCTGATGATTGTCTCACATATTGGAATTGTGAAATTTATGCAATATCAGCTGTTATTTGTAGCCTGATGATTGTCCTACATATTGGAATTGTGAAATTTATGCAATATCAGCTGTTATTTGTAGTCTGATGATTGTCTCACATATTAGAATTGTGAAATTTATGCAATATCAGCTGTTATTTGTAGTCTGATGATTGTCTCACATATTAGAATTGTGAAATTTATGCAATATCAGCTGTTATTTGTAGCCTGATGATTGTCTCACATATTAGAATTGTGAAATTTATGCAATATCAGCTGTTATTTGTAGCCTGATGATTGTCTCACATATTGGAATTGTGAAATTTATGCAATATCAGCTGTTATTTGTAGTCTGATGATTGTCTCACATATTAGAATTGTGAAATTTATGCAATATCAGCTGTTATTTGTAGCCTGATGATTGTCCTACATATTGGAATTGTGAAATTTATGGAATATCAGCTGTTATTTGTAGTGGTGGGACGATTAATCGGAATCGGAATCGTTAATCGTAAGAATCGTGTATTTTGGGAGGTATCGGAATCGGAATCGCATCGTTAAAAAATACCTTAATTTTCCGATTCCTTAATTACGATTCTTTTAGTCTGATGTTGAAAAAAATAAAAAAATTTCCTGATATTTCTAACCGCAAGAGAGAAATAAAAAGAAACCAAAGAAATTCATTATTAACAGGGCAATGCTTAGTGCCCCTCCCTTACAAGGTTCATTCATTCAGATCTATTGTAATCAAAACTACAAAAGAGTTAACTTGAAAAGTATGCAGGGCTCTACATTGCGAGTAAAAAAAACAAAAAAAAACGCTTATCTTTTTGGCCACTGTTTTTTTTTACTGACAAATCTTCTAATAGTGAATGAAAATGCTTTTTCAACTTATATTTTCTTAAAATAGAACGAGCAAAGTCAAATTATTTAAACAGTAAAAGGTTTAATAGAACAATATACTTTTTTTTTTCTTTTTTTAAAAGAAGGCTTTTGAAAGAAATATCTCTAAAATGAAATTGATCACGTTGTATTATTTCGCAAAGTTTTGACAGTAGTCGGTTTCTTTTGAAGTTTCAAAAAAATCGACCCCATACCTATCTCTTCCAAACCTAAAGTTATTAAATAACCCCTTCGTTAATTTAAGGGTAATTAATTCAATTCAGTCAAGTTTTTTTTTTTTTAATTTCATTGAAATAAAATCCATCATTTTTTTTTTCTCCAGAAAGATAAAACCCTGAATTTGATTATATTAAAAGCAGAATAATATAATCTTTTTTCTAGATTTTTAAATTGAAAATTAAAAGTGTTTTGCGCAGTTTTTTGCCGAACGAAAAAGAAATTAATATATATATTTTTAAAAGGTTTTTTAATCAATTAATTTTTATGTCTAAATAATATTTACGATTAATTAAATAATTTCATTTTAAAAAGTATTTATAAATAGAATTTTACTAAGGACTTATAGTTTAGCAATATTGAACCGCATCAACAATGTGTGAATTGAACACAGTCAACCAAAAAAAAAATTCAAAAGAAAATGCGGGTTTGTATTACTGTACACATAGATTCGAAAAAGTTGTCAAAAAACAAATATATAACAAATAAATGTTATCAAAGGCAAGATAAGTTATTTTTCTACCTAACTGGATATATTTTTCGGGTTTTTATTCAATGTAACATGTTTATTCAGCTCGAAAAGCATACAGTGTTTACCGATGTATTGGAAAATTCAAAATGGCGCCCGACACTCTCTTTAACACGGTAAGTTCAGGAAAAGATGTTATAAATAATAAACTATACAAAATACTGCTAGAAACTCGCTCAATATATGTTACCATGACATATTTTGACATATATTCGGCGGGTTTTTAATAGTATTTTGTCTAGTTTATTATTTATGACACCTTTTCCCGAACTTACCATGTTAAAGAGAGTGTCGGGCGCCATTTTGAATTTTCCAATACATCGGTAAACACTGCATGTTTTTCGAGCTGAATAAACATGTTACATTGAATAAAAACAAAATAAATTACCCAGTTTGGTAGAAAAGTAACTTATCTTGCCTTTGATAATATTTGTTTGTTATATATTTGTTTTTTGACAACTTTTTCGAATCTATGTGTACAGTAATACAAACCCGAAAATGCATATTTGCATTTCATTATGTAAACTTTTATACATTGGTTTCAAAAATTAAATTCTATAAGTTTTTTTTGTTAACTACCGGTTGGTACAATTTACCGCCCCATCCCTTTATATTTTTTTCTTTTTGTCTTTTTTAGCGGATTATTTTCAATTAATTATCCAAATAAGTGACTAGCTTTAAAACAAAATTTAATAGTAAATTATTTGTTTACAGATAAACTGAATTTTCTAATATGGCCCAAAGTCCAAAAAAAAGTCTTTTTGAAGATGATGAGTTGAAAGCCATTTGCAAAGTCTGTCAAATTAAAATATCGTGAGGAATAAAACCATCTAACATGACCACAACCAACATGTTAAAACATTTAACTATGAAGCATCCAAATAAATTGGAGGAGCAAAATAAAAAAGAAAAGGAACAAAAAATTACCAACTAGTCACTCAGAGCAGTTTTATTAGTGAGGGTCGAAATCGCAGTGTCTTTTTTTTTTTTTTTTTTTTGCCTACGTCACCATCTATGTGTCACCATTTTTTTTTAACCCTCCTTAACTTCAAAGAGTAAATACAATACATACAACTAAAAAAATAATCTTTAAAAATGCTGATTCCATTCATGAAAAATTCTTTTAACTAGAAATTAAAACTTAGGTAAAGATAGCTGACTGACAGCAACAGGAGCACTGGTTAACTACTGAACCACGTGGAAAGGTGTGGGGGAGGAGGAAAAAAAAGGAAATTAAATGATGATAATAAATTATGATAACCGTCTTTGAAAGGCACTAAACTCCTAAAATTTACTTCTTTAAAATTTTAGGCGGCATTCCCCGGCGATTTTAAAGCACTCTCTCTCTCTCCAAAAAAAAGAAAAAAAAAAAAGATTTAATTTTTAAGTTTGGGAAAGATATATTTATTATAATCGAATTCCTGTATGAAGACTGGATCTACTTTATTGGACGTTAATTTGTGAGATAAGTAATTTTTCAATGTTTAATATGTTTTTAAAATTTCAATTGTCAATTAAATTTTTTTAATTGCGTTTATTTTTCAATTTATTTAAAAAAAACAGGATTTTAAATGTATTTTTCAAGGTAACAAGCTTCGAAAGAAGTCTAATAAAAAAGAATCACTTAATTTTTAATTTCGACAACACTGAGAATTTAATTATTAAAAAAATATTGAAATGTGACATTTTTTTATTTAACATTTCTATTAGTTCAATTAATTTTCTTTCAATAATTCATTTCACTCAACAAACTTCACCATTTTTTTTTTTTTAATCTTTTTCTGTAATTTTGGTAATTATGTTTGCTCAATTTTATCTAGTATTTCATTTGTTTTTTATAGTGGTATCATTTTTATATGTGTTCCTTTGATATACCCTATTTCAAAATTAGTTTG
This sequence comes from Euprymna scolopes, assembly GCF_053919585.1. Lineage (NCBI taxonomy): Eukaryota > Metazoa > Mollusca > Cephalopoda > Sepiida > Sepiolidae > Euprymna > Euprymna scolopes. The sequence goes on from NC_136496.1 coordinate 72,360,643, forward strand.
GCTAAACTTATTCTTCACGTTAGAAACAACGTATAAAAGCAATGAAAAAGTAAGAAAAAAATAATAGGTGTTAACTACTCCTTGTGAATTATGGAGGCCTGAAGAACTGCCGTCACAAATACAACTATCAATAGCTAAACAAAAAATCGTTTTTGAAATTCCTTTAATTGTAACTTTTCGCTATACCTACCTTTTGGTATAAAACACAAAAACTTTCGATTAATGGTATTTCTCATATATGGTCGTTAACTTTGGAAAGGTTATTTTGTATCTACGGCGCCATGTCACGTGGTATATTGTTTTTTTTTTTCATTACGCACGTTCATTTATAAATTATTAAATCAAATATTTATCTTTTTTATATTTAATTAGTATATATTTTCTTTCTCTTCCGCTATATTTTTTTTATTTAATTCATTAAATCTGTTAATTATGAGGACCAAAATATTGAATCGTGTGTATTTATTATCTAATTTTCTTGTTTTTGTTCTGTTATATAAATTCTATTTTATTTGTTTTTTCTCTGAAGGATAAATTCTATTTTCTTTGAGTTTGTTTTTCTGTATTCCAATTAAGTAAAATAAATTTTCTCTAAAATAAATTTTGCTAATTTTTCTGTTTAGTTTACTATATAATAATTTTATTTAAACCAAAACACAACGGTGTAGACATAAAATATATCTTCCAAAGTTAGGGAACATATTTGGGAACTACCGACCATAAGTATAAAACTACCTGGTATATTTCAAAACAATAAATTCCCTAGGAATCGGAATCAGAATCGTACTTGGTATCGGAATCGTTAATCAATATTTTCCTGGAATCGGAATCGGAATCGTATAAAAATTAGGAATCGTCCCAACACTAGTTATTTGTAGCCTGATGATTGTCCTACATATTAGAATTGTGAAATTTATGCAATATCAGCTGTTATTTGTAGCCTGATGATTGTCCTACATGTTAGAATTGTGAAATTTATGCAATATCAGCTGTTATTTGTAGCCTGATGATTGTCCTACATATTAGAATTGTGAAATTTATGCAATATCAGCTGTTATTTGTAGCCTGATGATTGTCCTACATGTTAGAATTGTGAAATTTATGCAATATCAGCTGTTATTTGTAGCCTGATGATTATCCTACATGTTAGAATTGTGAAATTTATGCAATATCAGCTGTTATTTGTAGCCTGATGATTGTCCTACATATTAGAATTGTGAAATTTATGCAATATCAGCTGTTATTTGTAGCCTGATGATTGTCCTACATGTTAGAATTGTGAAATTTATGCAATATCAGCTGTTATTTGTAGCCTGATGATTGTCCTACATATTAGAATTGTGAAATTTATGAAATATCAGCTGTTATTTGTAGCCTGATGATTGTCCTACATATTAGAATTGTGAAATTTATGAAATATCAGCTGTTATTTGTAGCCTGATGATTGTCCTACATGTTAGAATTGTGAAATTTATGAAATATCAGCTGTTATTTGTAGCCTGATGATTATCCTACATGTTAGAATTGTGAAATTTATGCAATATCAGCTGTTATTTGTAGCCTGATGATTGTCCTACATGTTAGAATTGTGAAATTTATGAAATATCAGCTGTTATTTGTAGCCTGATGATTGTCCTACATGTTAGAATTGTGAAATTTATGAAATATCAGCTGTTATTTGTAGCCTGATGATTATCCTACATGTTAGAATTGTGAAATTTATGAAATATCAGCTGTTATTTGTAGCCTGATGATTGTCCTACATATTAGAATTGTGAAATTTATGCAATATCAGCTGTTATTTGTAGCCTGATGATTGTCCTACATATTAGAATTGTGAAATTTATGCAATATCAGCTGTTATTTGTAGCCTGATGATTGTCCTACATGTTAGAATTGTGAAATTTATGCAATATCAGCTGAATTTGGAGCCTAATGATTGCTTTGCATATTGTTGACATTGTGAAACTTATGCAACATCAGCTGTATTATGTTTACATTGTGAAATTTATAATGCATTCACTCTATTTTCTACACACAGTCATATCCATGCCAGAGAACAGTGCGTCAATAATTTTAGTATTACTATTTGCCTAAAAATGTGTTCTGTTTAATATATTAAAGTAAAAAATTGCAAGTAAAAAAAATGAAAACAAAATTTATATATATTTTTAAAAATTTATAAATATAAATATGAGGTTTTGCAATTCAGAAAATGTGGAATCCTTTCCACTCCCATATGAGAAATTCATCAAATTAAAAAAAAAAAAAGCTTTTGCTATTTGCTACTCCTATTCCTATGTGAATAATCAGTTGAGTTCTTGTCTATTTGTTTGCTCCGACAAAAGTAATCCACAAAGTACTACAATAAAAAAATAATAATAAATCTCACAATAAAACTCATTGTTATACACTATGTTTCTCATGCAATCTTACAATTATTTTGGTTCTTATCCAAAATTCCCCTCCCCTCACTTGAAAAAAACAAAAAAATTTTTAAATCTGTATGATCTATATACTCGTGACAGAACAAAAATATCATATTCCAAAATTCACGCAAATTGATCAAATAGTTTCATTTTTAACTAAGAAAATTAAATTATATGAGTAAGTGAGTATGGAACTGTCTTGCATCTTGAACAGACAAGGGACATAATTCAACAATAATTCAAAGTTGCGAGATCAGTCTTGTAATGCCTACGATTTCCCATTAATCGTTTCAAAGCGTTTAAAAATCCTTTTCTTTCTAAAGATAAAACTACTTAATCAATTTATGTGATTTTTGGAATATGGTCTCTTCGTTCTGTCACGCGTACGTACATCATAGAGATTTTTCTGCATTTTTATTTTTTAATATGGGAGAAATTCTGGATGAGCACTATGATTTTTACTATATTAGTAATAATCTTTCAGTGAGACTAAAGTCAAATGAAAATATGCTGCAAATTACATTTTAATTCGATTAAGTATTTCTCAGGTTATTTGATGTAAGAAAGAAATGAGAAGGAATTTTTTTTTTTTTTTTTTGCACATGCGAAACATTCAAAAGAGTGTGGAATGCACTGTTTCTCCCCTTCTATTTCATACTTCATAATGGAATATATGTTCACCTGCGAACATATATGAGAAAGAACCGTTCGAAATAAGTCATACATCATCCACTAGTAACCTTCATCATCATCATCATGACGGGCTCCTTGCCCGGACCAATGTGACTCTTCCTCTCCAGAATTTCCTGTCTTCCATCAGCTGCCTCAGATCTTCAGGTTCACAGTTGGCGCTGTGTGCTATTTGTTGGATGTACGTGGATCTAGGTCGTCCTCTGCTTGCGCGTCCATGTCATGGAGTCCATAGCAATACATCACTCACCAATTCATGTTTGCTCCTCAGACAATGACCGGCAAATTGTAGGCGTCTTTCTCTAATGGTATTAGATATGGCAGGTAGATTGCCATAAAGTTGATGCTTCGTGGGACCTTAGCAACCTTAGCAGAAGTTAATATCCTCAATGATGCTGGGAGAGGAAAAAGATAACAAAATACAAAAGTCTTATGAAAAGAAACTGGGATTTTAGGAAGATCTTCATCATTCCAGTAATTAGAGGAGCAACTGGACTCATGAAAAATAATTCCAATAACTACCTGGTGAACTAAGTGCAAATGAGATACAAACAATTGCACTTAAAGAGATGGTTAAAATCTTAAAAAGATCCCTTGGTTGGTATGATAGCAGGTGAATCTTTGGCATCCGGTAGTATGTCCCATCCCCAACTAGAATAAAATGATCTGAAAATGCAAAAAAAAAAAAAAGTGAAGGTTTGCCTTTAAGTCTTGTTAAAGATAATTATTTAAGTACATGTGAAAATGAAATAAGAACAAGTAGTTAATAAAACATGTTAAAAAAACACTTTGAAAAAGAGTTAAAAACATTTAATTTTAAAGAGGAAGCACAAAATAAGTGGATAGTCCTTAATCGGCAGAGTTTCGAAGAAATACTTTCCTTCTTATCAGGATAGGATTTAGCAAAATGCGGGATCGGATTTTGCTTGCAAAAGTATTTGATGAAACTACAAGTAAGTCATAGATTTTACTTAGTTACAAATAGTGAAGCAGAGGGAATATGGTGAAGAAAAAGATGATTTCACGTGAATGGATAGTCTGGTGAAGGGTAAAATATCCAATAAGAGTAAAATCCAAAAATCAAAATCCAAAAAAGTTGGTTAAGTTTCCATTTCCACAAGTAAAATCCAAGAGAATCGCATTTTATATATATGTATATGAGTGTGTGTGTATGTGTGTATATTTCTTTTACAAAAGAGTCACCACTTATCAAGGGTCAGAGGCGACTCTAGGATAAGGGTTAATGAGTGTACAGTATTCAGTGGGACGGTATCATAGTAATCGTTGGTAGTGGAAATTTAGTAAGTTGGATTACTTAAGAGAACGGCTCATCAAGAACTTATTTACGCTGGACTTAAAGACGACCATATTGTAATCAACTGAAAAACAGGCAAACAAAAAATAGTAATAATGATTGTACGTGTCAAGATCCCATCTATGGGCTAGATAGAATCTGTCTTCGATGTGGCATGGAACAGCATCCAGTGATACATTGCGAATGACTTAAACATGATGAATACAGAGTTTATGATGCTAAGAACTTTAAGCATAAACACGTTTACGAATATGAATTGAAATCAGCATAAAAAAGTTGCCCTCATTGTAGCTCAGTCAGTAAAACAGTACTCAAATTTATGGCAGTTCAGCTTGATTAGCCTTGCTGGTTTCAACTCAGTCAACGATTTCTATTATTATCTTCAGAAATTTAGCAGAGCCTTTCGATTTTCCCAAATAGTGGAGTTGAAAGAAAGAGCTGTCCTCAGATAGGTTAGTTTTGAAGTTAGTTTCTAAAAGCTGTCCAACACGTGCCTGCATGTAAAATGAGCGTAAAACCAAATGCGATGATGATCGGATAGATAACATGTAATTATTTAGAAAAACTCAAATGCAATACTGGATTATGTGGACTATTGTTCTCATTTTGAGTGTTATTCTTACAAAGTTTCGACCAATGTAACCTCCAAACTTCTTCAGATGTATCTTGTCGAATCAAGATTTTGCATGGAATTTCAAACAGGGCCTATAATTTAACCTGTAGGGATAATATGTTCGCATTCTGTTAGCCAGAATCTTAATTATATTCAGAGTATCACTCACATTAAGGATTGAATCTTCAACTTCCAGAAGTGTCGCTTAAAATTAAATTTTACCTTGTACTTTGTCCGTTACGTGATGGGTCAGTTGTCCGAATAATAAAAAAATTCAGAAACTAAAATGCAATAGTGTTGTTCAATATGGAGTGATAATCTCTACTAAAGTAATTGCCATAATTAAACCGATTTAATAGCGACTACATCAGACCTCATTTGCATTTGGTAAACTGAAATGACTAGAAAGCATCATCTATTATGATAGTAAAGTTGAGTAATCTTTTTTCTGCATATTTTAATCACACAAAATACTAGCTAAAATATGGCTCAGTTTTGGGATTGAGTTATGTTTGAAAAGAAATCCATTTTAATTTTTCTAATAAGCTACAGTTTACAGTTTCCATGATGAGAACAGTAGTTTAAATATTACAAATTATTAATAAAATTCCAGAACATAATATTAAACCATTATCCTATGAATGATATGAAATTGTTGCTGATGATGATACCGCTTTAGGAGGTGCAGAGTCTTCTCTTTGTTGTCATATATATAAAATCAAGTCAAACGAAATTTCTAATTCAGATCTAAGTAGGATTGTATCTGATACAATGATGTTTGATTCTACCTAGCCAGTGTTTTTCCCCCTTCCTTAATGTTTTTTACAGTATCAAAATGTCCTGTCTACAAACAGATCTACATTAGCATTATGGTAGATGCTCACCTATAAATACGATACAATTATGTTCCAGAATTATATAGATAAAGATTGATCATTTGTATTATTCGATTCAAATTATCAATTCTCATCTAAAAAAATTCTGAAACATTATATTAAACCTTGTCCTGGACACAACATGGAATTGTATCTTGTGGTGATACCCCATTAGTGAGGTGTAGGGTCACCCCCTTGGTTTCCATTACTCCCATGTCCAAAGATCATTATTTAAGTACATGTGAAAATGAAATATATATATATATATATATATATATATATATATATATATATATATATATATATATATATATATAATGTACATGTGTGTGTGTGTGTGTGTGTATATTTCTTTTACAAAAGAGTCATCACTTATTAAGACTCGGAGGCGACTCCAGGATAAGGGTTAATGAGTGTACAGTATTCAGTGGAACAGTATCATAGTAATCATTGGTAGTGGAAATTTAGTAAGTTGGATTACTTAAGAGGACGGCTCATCAAGAACTTGTTTACGCTGGACTTAAAGACGACCATATTGTAATCAATTGAAAAACAGGCAAACAAAAAATAGTAATAATGATTGTACGTGTCAAGATCCCATCTGTGGGCTAGATAGAATCTGTCTTCGATGTGGCATGGAACAGCATCCAGTGATACATTGCGAATGACTTAAACATGATGAATACAGAGATTATGATGCTAAGAACTTTAAGCATAAACACGTTTACGAATATGAATTGAAATCAGCATAAAAAAGTTGCCCTGCTATGAAAGAATACAAAGCAAACACCAAATCTCTATTATATTAAGATTGTCTCTATCCACATGAAATGTATTTACTTTAATTGCCTTTGCGAATGATCTGATGGCTTTGTAAACTTTGCAATGTAAAGTTAAAGATATTCTTAGATCTGATGACCTTAGAGGAGGAGTGAATGTGGACAATATAGAGTAATGTGTACCATACTGAAACATCACTCACCCTAGATGGGTTGAACCCAAGGAGAAAGTTTCATGGGAATATCAATTTCAAGGCTTGTAGGGGTGATATGTGCAAAACAGGAGACTTTGATGGTATGGTCACTTTAAAAAAAATGGATGAGAGTTGTTGTAGAACAGTTGAGGTAACAGGTTCAGTTCGCAAGGGAAGGCAAAAGAAAACATGGGAGGAAGTGATAAGGATGAGAGAAAGATAGATAAATAAAGATCTGTGAAGCGATAGTTTAGTTTGTAAATTAATTTCTAAAAGCAAACGAATATGGTAATGATGATGATGATGATGATTTTTCTCTTTATTTCCTTTTTCTATCAATCATGTCATTAATAGAAACAAAAAAAAAATGGTTGAATATATGGTTTTCTTATTTTTGTACGTTTGCCAAACGAAGTTATTATTCACAAATGCCAGCCAGAAAAAAAAAGAGAAAAAAAGAGAAAGAAAACTACCGTTAAAAGCAGAGTTAATTGCGTTTTACCAAGCGATTAGTTCATATTTCTTTGGGAACTGAATGGAGAGAAAACAAACAAACAAACAAACAAACAAACAAAAAAAAAACTGGAAAATTGTCCATGGAATAAATAAGTAAACAATAATTCTGAGAATTTTCCATTGCCAAAATGCTTTGAAATTCTTCAGCAATTTTCTGCAAGTGTTTTTGCATCATTCACCTGTACACAGTCTCTTGGACACTCCCAACATATGTTCTTTTCTAGTTCTATGGTTGCGATTGGCTTTTTTTTTTTTTTTTTTTTTTTTTTTTGCTGTACCCATTGAAATTCTGCATAATTAAGATAACGTAATAAAAAGTCAGAGGTCAAGAGGTGTACGTGGGCAGGTAGTAATAATAGTTTTTTTTTTTTTTTTTTTTGTAAACTTATGTGATATTATGGGCATTGCCCCCTGCTGCCCAAGTGTTCGGCAGTAAAAGAAAGAAAAAGAAGCATGATAGGAGAAATGGGTTTATCAGCAGAACAATGGATGGGAAGTTGTTCACAAAGGCACACAAAAGAAAGTGATCCCCTTAAACTCTAATATATATATATATATATATCAATTAAATTCCTTTAAGTTCTTGTGGATATTTTTTTTAGGCTGTTTAATTGCATCAAAAATGTAGAATTTTAAATTTTAAGTTTCCAAGGGAGTAAACTATGCTGGTTGTGATAGTAAAAGATACCCCCCCATCCCATTTTATATTCAAAATAGGAAAATAAATAAATAAAGTAAAAAAAAATAATAATAATAAATACTACCTTCTTCCAATTTTACCACTGTTTAACCTCTCGATTTATGAATTACTGGACAGTATATTTTATTTTAAAGTTATATAGGAAAGTGATCCCCACTCTAGAATATAAAATTTTTTTTTTTTCTAAATTAAAAATTAAATTTGTTCTTTACATATGTTTTTTCAGACTGTCTACATGTAATCGTCTAGACCCCCCCACCCCGCCCCACCCTCAGTAAAAGTCGAGGAAGTAAACTGGCCGTTTTACCTAATGTTTAATTGATTATTTTTAAGAGAAAATTATTTTATCTTTCCTCAGTAACTGCAGTTGACCATTTTGACTAAATAATTGTAATTCCGCCATTTTTATACAAAATGTCATAACGTAATGATTAGGGATATCCAATTGTTGTGTAAAATCACTAACATTTTATGCACTATCAGCCACGTCATCATTTTGTGTCTATCTTATAATTGTGGATACTTTTTACGGATGTCGCTAGTCACTTTAATTGAATCAGGAAAGCAGCGTCCTTTTGCTATTGTTTATGCTAATTTCATTAATTAGAGACCGTACATTTTTTTTGAAAATAGGTGTGTCAGAATTTTGGGGGAATTTTTGACACTCTTTACACAAAACTGCGAATAAAATATAAAAAAAAAAAACTTGTAATTTCTCTTTTTAAAATGGGTTTGTTTAATTTCTTTATGGAATATACTTCCACAATAAACTATTAAAGTTGTTTAAAAAGTAATAGAAATATTATTTTTTATTTTTTAAAAAAGTGTTTACAAAGTGCATGCACGCGTTCCATGCAGCCATTTTTTCTACGTAATGAAATCAATTTAATTTTACGAGTAAAATTTTTTTTAATTTTTAAACTTTAAAAATCTATCCAAATTTTTCTAATGGTTCAATTTTTACGATATTTTCAAGTTCAGTGTGAAATTTTATGCTCTTTCCAATAAATCGAATATAAAAAAAAGCGGTTTTTTTTTTCAATTCACGCCTCCATTTTGAAATGTCTATTCAAATGAAAATAATTAATTTTCTCACCTCGTATATCACAAATTAAAGATAAAAGATCAATAAATAAAATAATCTAATTTAAAATAAACAACAAAAAAAAGAATAGTTATTTGCAAATTTACCTGTAAAGTCCAAAGTTTAAGACCTTTCTTTTTTAAAAAACAAACATGATTTTTTTTAAAGTGAAACTTCATGTTCTGCTTAGATTGTCAAGTAAATATCGGATGCTGATGACAATTTTTTCTATTTCATTCAATGTTTTTTTTAGATATTAAAAAAAAAAATTCACTCCATAAAGAAGAAATAAAATATATTAAATCAAAAACTCATGTATTTCTTTAAGAGAATAAAAAAAAGGAAAATTGGTAGAGCGGATTTTTTTTAAATGGCTAAAACTTATGAGTTAAATGTGATCATTTTTTAAGTACGGTGAGTCATATTGACCAACTTTGTATTTGGAATCAAATGTCAGACATACAAAAGGGAGATAAGGCACATGGCTTAAAGACAAATTATTTATGGTCCCTTTAGACATCCGTCAACAGCGACACCACTTTTTTTAACAGCGCAAAGTTACAAAAAGGTTGTCATTTCCGCAACTTTTGCTTAAAAATATCCTTTATTTAAAAAGTACATTGAATATAAAATACAAATGTGGACAAATTCTTATAAATGAAGAATGGAAGCACCCATTGCTTAGTATTTTTTATAGGTAAGTGTTTTTTGGAATTTATATATATTTATTATATTTAGATTTAGTTAAAATTCGTTGAATTTCGTGAAATCTTTATTAAAGAAAACCGATTAAAAAAAAATTGTATATTTTCGATTAAACCTTTTATTATTTTAAAATTTTGTCTTTGCTCCTTTTATTGAAAAAAAATTAGGGTTTGAAATTAGATTGTTTATGCTGTTTTAAGCTTCGAAAGATAGTGAGTCTATTTAATCAAATGTTTATTCGCTACTTTGTAATAGCGACTCTTTGGCCTTTTGGTCAAGATCAAAGTGTAGTATCTGTTCTTCAGATGCTGCACTTCCATTTCTTGTTCTCTTTTGGTGGAGGACCAGTCCTTCATGACTGAGACAATTTTTTATTTTTGTACCTTTTCTCCACGTTAAAAAACGACCCTGGTGTCTAACTCTGTCCCGTGGGGAGGCATTGTAAATAGGTACTTTGTAATGGCGACTTCTGACACTGCTAGCGCTGAAATCAAGTTCACCACCCCACTAAAAGTAAACATCTTTTAATAATTAAAATAATTTCAAGTTGTAGTTAAATTTGCTATTTTATAATTGCCAATAATCATTTTTTATATTATCTATCTATCTATCTAAAAAAGTGAATGTGTGTGTGTCTGTATACATTTCCCTACGCAATAACTCTGTCAATTTTTAGTCTACAGACTCGAAATTTGATATACAGGGTACTGAGATTTGGAAAAATCTGTGATCGGTTTTCGGCCAGAAATTTGGCAACTAAGGGGTCAAAGTTCAACAATTTGACCTTTGAGAACTCTACCAAACTCCACCGCCAATTTTGGGTCTAAACACTTGAAATTTTAGATATAGGTTCCTTGGACATGGATCTAACTTAATAACTTGATTTGAGCCCAAAACAATAAATTTTAAGGGATCATAATAGGGGTCAAAGTTAAAAAAATTGGCCGCTTTTTTTTTTTTTTTGCTCAACATACACCTCCAAATACCCCGGGCAACGCCGGGCACCCATGCTAGTATATCTATAAAAGTGAACGTGTCTGTGTGTGTATCTGTGTGTCTGTGTACAATTCCCTACGCAATAACTCTGTCAATTTTAAGTCTACAGACTTGAAATTTGATATACAGGGTACTGAGATTTGGGAAAATCTTTGTAATCCGTTTTCGTCCAGAAATTTGGCTGTTAAGGGGTCAAAGTTCAATGATTTGACCTTTGAGAACTCTACCAAACTCCTCCGCTAATTTTGGGTCTAAACACTTGAAATTTTAGATATAGGTTCTTTGGACATGGATCTAACTTAATAACTTGATTTGAGCCCCAAACAATAAATGTTAAGGGGTCAAAGTTTAAAAAATTGACCGCTTTTTTTTTTCTTTTTTTTTTTCTTTTTTTTACTCAGCATACACCCCCAAACACCCGGGGAACGCCGGGCTGAAATTTTAGTATGAAAATATATTTTTTTTTAATTAGAAAACCTTACTCAAAAATCTGTTTAAACTTCATATCGCAGAATATTGGAATTTCATTCTATTTAAATCTTTTAGAAATTAATTATTTTTTTTATAATTCTGTTGTCTGTTGTAATTTAACTAATCATAGTGTATATTATTGAGAAAAAAAAAAACGTTTATTTTTTTCTTTTTAAACATAATTGATTTTATGTCCGTTTTTTATTTACAATTTCAACTAATTTCGACATGATACGTAATGTTTTCACCTGAAATGCATTGGTTTAAAACATCACTAATCTGCGCAAGCACCGAAAATGTTAATCGGAATTGAGATTGTAGATAAAGTAGACAATTTGGCAATTTTATAAAATCAGCCCCGCTTCCAATAACTCAAACACTAACGATCCGGTATTACGCAGAAAAAAAGGTAAAACTATACAAACACCGTGACAGCGAATTAACCCTACCCCTAACCCTAACCCCAACCCTAACCCTAACCCTAACCCTAAACCTAAACCTAACCCTAACCCTAACCCTAAACCCTAACCCTAACCCTAACCCTAATCCTAACCCTAACCCTAACGCTGTCACGGTGTTTGTATAATAATACCGAAAAAAAGAAGAAAACAAAATCCATGCGAGATTAACGTATATTTATTTGAAGTCAGAAGTGATTGTATAAAAAATACCGAATATTTATCCTATTCATTTATCCAAATTGGATACACAATTTCTATGCTGAACAGTAAATGTAAATGAGTGATGTTACTTTATATATGTTACCTATAAGTATAAAAACTTTATAAGGAAAAGTTAACTTTAAAAAAAAAACAAAAAAAAAACTAACATTTCAAGAACGATAACTCATACTTAAAGATTTCAGAGTTATGCCCCTTCCTTATCACAATTTTTGAAAATTCATGATATAGTTTTCTTGGATGATAATTTACATTTATGAACTTTGACAGATTTGATGCGAATAATCTCCAATTTAACCAACGAACTATGAAATTGGTTTACTGATTATAAACAACATTTCAAATAATATAACCTCTCTGTTTCACACAGCATGCCGTCGAAATCTTTTTAAAAACATTTTCAATTTTATTGCTCTTTTATTCTTTTTTTTTTTTCTGAGAACATTTATATAGATTTTTTTCAAAGAATATATATACAGCATGATCACATTGACAATCAGGCATTATCGACTTAGGAGAGATGTGGGTGGGTGGAGGTGCACAATCCTTGCTTCACAATTACATATGTAGCTACCCTTACAGGGGGTATCCATTGTCTCTCGAGACTGAACAAAGACGATCATGTGTGTGTGTGTGTGTTGAAAAGATCTTCTGTAACACAAAAATAATTATTACACAACAAACAACAAATAGCCTTGAGCCCATGGAGGGGCATAATAGGCCATCTACAACTTTGTTGATGCTTTTGTAGTGACTGAGTTCTTTTTATGGGGTAAGGTGCTGGCCCCACGCCCAACCTTCCCAGAAGGTACATACAGTGCCTAGCCTTCCCAAATGGTCACCCATCTGGTACTGGCCAGGCTCAACGTAGCTTAACTTCGATGATCTGGCGAGAACCAGTGTGTCAACGTGATTGTGCCATACAAATATTACGCTCTTATTGATATATTCTTTATAATCGAGCACTTTGCTGAGGTTCTCTCTCAGAAACCTTACACAGATGTGTGTATATATGTGTTTGTTTATATATATATATATATATATATATATATATATATATAAGCTGAATGTGTGTGTGTGATCACGAATAGGCTCCTATATGGTTGACTATTTTAAAAAACTGATTACATATAATGATAGAAGATGTATCGAGACACAGGATTGAGTATGTTTGATCTGGCAGAACGGTGGTTCATTAAAATTGTGGGGTCTGCGTTCACGTCTGGTCCATAAAGTATGGAAATAAAAAACGTTTAAAAGTGTTTTTGATATAGATGTACATAAGAATACTTTGATAAGTATGTTTTAACTTAAATAAGGATGATATAATAAAATTGTGGGGTCTGCGTTCGCGCCTGGCATCCATAGAATGGAAATAGGCACAAACAAAGACTTTTCATATCTATCTGTGTAAGTATACTTTGATAATTATGTTTCAGTTTGAAGAAATATGGCATAATAAAATTATGGGGTGTTCGTTCGTGCCTGCATATTTGTGCTCTTTCCAAAACATTATTCAATGTACAGATTGCAGAATCTCTGGATTGCAATTTAACTCCTTTATTTAATTCCTGATGTTTTCCTTTAATTCTTGCAGGGTTTGGTGTTTGTTAACATAGACTCTTTCTTTAAGATATCCCCACAAGAAAAAGTCGAGGCTAGTCAAGTCTGGGAAACGTTGTGGGTATTTGACATTGTCATGGCAAGAGATAATGTTGTCGCTAAAGCATTGCCTGATTTTGGTAAAACAATTTCACAACTTGCATAATGCTATAGTTGTCCATAATTAATTTTCAAAATATTATCTGTAAAATATCTGAAATAGAGAAAAAAATAATCATTAATGGTAAAATGACAAAGATTTTCAACCCTTCAGTGACTTTTTGGACACCATTTCTTGGTCTTACTAGATTTCAGGACAAGAATTCATCTAGTCTGGTGGAGTTATTTTTATTTTGTTATTTTTGATATTTAGTCAGGGTTTACTTGTAAGGGAAGTATCCTCATGCTAGATTGCCTTGACAAATCCCTGTACAGAGAGATCTTAAACACTTAAGGATAGTGTCTGGTAGGTATTCAGATTCTCTCTTACTGGAATGATGGACATAAATGAATAGTGATATTTTGTGCTCAAAAGACAAAGCTTTTTTTCCTTTAAAAATTACAAGAAACCTTTTCCACTATTGAATGCCATATCTAATAGCATCGTACCAGAGAATTCATTATTCAAACTCTTCAATCTAACATTCATGGGTGAAATGAATCGGAATAAATACAGAGAAGACATTGCCAAGGCTGCTGCAAAGAAGACAGGTTCCCTCTATAGAGCTAGAAAACTTCTCACACCCACCAGGATCTTTACAGTGACCATTTGCCCATGCATGGCATATTTGTTGTCATATCTGTGCTGGTGCTGCAACCATCAGCCTCTCTCTTTTAGGTAAGGTCTTAAAAAAGAACCTCTACTCTAAGAAATCCCATACTGTCTACCAAGCACCAGCCCCTGTAACATCACCCCACTGTTGCATCCCTATGCTTGTTTTACAAGTACTTCAATTGGAACGTGCTCTGAAGGACTTACTGCACTCTTATTCCCCCCCCCCCCCTACTCTTGATTGACACGTCAGTCAACAAAATTCCTGCCCATTCACTGTAGAAATCCCCAGGTTTCGGAGGATTTTCTACTCTAATAGTTAAAGATAACTGCTAAAGAAAACAGAAAAGTGGATGGCTTCCTCAAACAGCTAGTTTTTGGAATTTCCTCCCTGGCCTGTGTTTCTCTGACTGAACCAACATATAGAAATTTGAATGTAATATGAACAAACATCTCGCTAAGCAACTCCCCACTTAGCATGCCCCTGTAAGTATAACCCCTAATTTATAGTTTCCCTTTGCATCTTAGTAGCATTTGTCTTATTTGGGGTGAATGAAAGTAAAAAATTAAAAAGTAAGTTTAGGGCTTTCATCAACCACCAAACTTTGAAAAATCTAAACAGAGCTCTACGGACAAACTTATCTTTAGTTGACCTTTGACAACTAAATATTTTCGTTTACTAGACAAATAGAAAAGTTACTAGCCAAACCCACATGATTTTTAGAATATGACATCTTCGTTCTAGGACAAGTATGTATATCATAAAGATTTTTCTGTGTTTTTTTTTAAACAAGTGTAATTCTAAATATACAACAAATTTTATGTTGATACTTGAAGGCATAAACATTCTAATTTCTTCAGATGTTTTTTTAAACAGCCTTTGTTAAAAAAAGAAAAGAGTATGTTGTTCTATTAAACTTTTATTGTTTAAATAATTTAACTTTGTCATTTTATTTTTTTATTATTATTATTATTATATTTTTCACTCAGTAGTGAGCTTCGGAAGATTGTCAGTGAAAGAAATACAATCGCCAAAAGATAAGCGTTTCATTATTTCTAGTTACCACTTTGGAAACTCACAAATGCGACTGTTTCACTCGCAATGTAGAGCCTTGCTAAATAACCTTTGTCTATCGGCCACAGAAGTAGTGTATTATTAGCACTCCCGCTTTTCTTTTAAATTATTACTATTATATAGCATTGTATTATATTATTATATTTTATATCTATATAATATTATATCTATATAATATTTTATATAATATTATATCTATATAATATTTTGCTTTTTCCTTTCTTAGTCTGTATGTTATGCTTTGAAAAAGGCCAACTACAATTTTTAAAGGCCAAACTGCTTAAAAAAAGGCCAAATTTACCAAATTTGGCTAAAAAAAAGCCAATCTAGCAACACTGGACAAAAATGTGAGAGTGATCTCGCTGTGATGCAACCTCGTTTTTGAATATCGTTATAATAATATATGATCATTGTTATAATAGTGCATGAAAAGAAACTTGTAATTTGGACAAGCAGCGATTCTTCACTGAAGAAAGAAATCAGCAACACATTAAGTAAAAAAAAAGGGAAAATTCAAAAGAAACAGGGCAGAAAAAAAGGACATGGTCTGCCAAGAGTTGCTGGACTGAAGAAATAAATAAAAAAAATTGTCTTATACAATATGATTTTATTATTTGCATTGAACTATGTAGCATAATATTACTTTCTAAGTATTTATTAGTACTTATTAATTTATCTCGTTGGGGTCAGTTCTATATTTAAAATACAATCGATACTCTTTTCATAGAAATGTTAATAAACTCATATTTGTTGGTTTTTCTGTCCCCAAACTAATTTTTTGTGCTATCCTGAAAAATATCAACATTATCAAAGCATATTTGTTAATTCAATATATTTCTCATTCCATGGAATTTCCACAGGTCCTACTAAGATTATATTATTACTGTTATATATTATTATTATTATATATTGTTATATATTACTAGTTGTTGGATTTATAAACATGTAACCAGCATATAAATAAACCTAAGAGGAACATTTACATTGTCTGCAGGGTGCATTATTTTGTAATAATCGATAATAATATAGAAATAGAATTACAAGATTTTACTTGTTAAATTTTTAATCCAATGGTTAATTCTTTCTTTTTTTTTTTTTACAGAAACAAATGAATGGCTTATATCTGATTGGCTGCTCGATTTGGGCATTTCTGGACATTGCTGAAGGCAATTCTGGTAAGTCTTGAAACTTATTCTATTAAGAGTTCTGTCAAAAATTATGGTAAAGTATTTATATTTGTTATAGTTTGGAACCGTACACCAGTAAGAAAAGATTATGTTAACTAGTATGAATTTTGGCAAGGGTTACATAAGTACATGTCAGGATAACCTGGTAGCAAACAGAAATAGACTCAGTTGCAGGTAGCTTAATTGAAGTGAGGGATGTCAAAGATTAGCTCTCTAGAAAAAATGTATTAGAAATGCAGGTGTTGAAATATAGGAGGAAAGTATCAAAAGGATTTTAAAAACTCAATTTGGATCAGGAAGCAGGACAGACAAGATGTGCCCAACAATCTAGAAATCTAAGGAAAACAAGTTAATAAGAAATCATAATTCGATATTGGTCTCTCCTCCCATAAACAACATCTCTCTAAATAAAACCTTTGATAGTCAGCAAATCTCCATTGTGTTTCATGCATGAGTAGATTTGTCTTAAGTTAAACAGTAGCTCAACAAACACAAAGGATCACGGCCCACACATGGAAAAGTTACAATAAAAAGTATGGAAAACCAGCAACTGCACAGAACTGCAAAAAGACTTTGATTGGTCAATTTTTCTTGATCGCTCACAGGCAAAAGCACACATGTACAAAAGTCTGCACAAAAACACTTTTACTTTATAATGTCTAAAATGTTAGACATTGATATGCCACCTAAAATATTGGCAACACATATCTCTCTCTCTTATCTTTCTGGTGTATCTTCCTCCCTTTCCCTCTCATTCTTTCACCTTCACATTTTCTGTGTTTTCAATATTAAATGAACTCCCCTTAGATAAAAGTGGAGGAAAAGTAATCAAACGAAATAAAGATCAATACAAAAGAAAACAGAAAAGTGGATGGTACATCACGTAGTATTGTTACTATAGGTAACATCACTTAGTATTGTTACTATAGGTAACATCACTTAGAATTGTTACTATAGGTAACATCACTTAGAAAAGGTACATCACTTAGTATTGTTACTATAGGTAACATTACTTACAGAAGGTACATCACTTAGAATTGTTACTATAGGTAACATCACTTAGAATTGTTACTATAGGTAACATCACTTAGAAAAGGTACATCACTTAGTATTGTTACTATAGGTAACATTACTTAGAATTGTTACTATAGGTAACATCACTTAGAAAAGGTACATCACTTAGTATTGTTACTATAGGTAACATTACTTACAGAAGGTACATCACTTAGTATTGTTACTATAGGTAACATCACTTAGAATTGTTACTATAGGTAACATTACTTAGAATTGTTACTATAGGTAACATCACTTAGAAAAGGTACATCACTTAGAATTGTTACTATAGGTAACATTACTTACAGAAGGTATATCACTTAGTATTGTTACTATAGGTAACATTACTTAGAAAAAGGTACATCACTTAGTATTGTTACTATAGGTAACATTACTTACAGAAGGTACATCACTTAGTATTGTTACTATAGGTAACATCACTTAGAAAAAGGTACATCACTTAGTATTGTTACTATAGGTAACATTACTTACAGAAGGTACATCACTTAGTATTGTTACTATAGGTAACAGCACTTAGAAAAGGTGCATCACTTAGTATTGTTACTATAGGCAACATCACTTAGAAAAAGTACATCACTTAGTATTGTTACTATAGGTAACATTACTTACAGAAGGTATATCACTTAGTGTTGTTACTATAGGTAACATCACTTAGAATTGTTACTATATGTAACATTACTTAGAATTGTTACTATAGGTAACATCACTTAGACAAGGTACATCACTTAGTATTGTTACTATAGGTAACATTACTTACAGAAGGTACATCACTTAGTTTTGTTACTATAGGTAACATTACTTAGAATTGTTACTATAGGTAACATTACTTAGAATTGTTACTATAGGTAACATCACTTAGGAAAGGTGCATCACTTAGTATTGTTACTATAGGTAACATCACTTAGAAAAGGTACATCAATTAGTATTAGTGCTATAGGTAACATCACTTAGAATTGTTACTATAGGTAACATCACTTAGAAAAGGTACATCACTTAGTATTGTTACTATAGGTAACATCACTTAGAAAAGGTGCATCACTTAGTATTGTTACTATAGGTAACATTACTTAGAATTGTTACTATAGGTAACATCACTTAGAAAAGGTGCATCACTTAGTATTGTTACTATAGGTAACATCACTTAGAAAAGGTGCATCACTTAGTTTTGTTACTATAGGTAACATTACTTACAGAAGGTACATTACTTAGTATTGTTACTATAGGTAACAGCACTTAGAAAAGGTGCATCACTTAGTATTGTTACTATAGGTAACATCACTTAGAAAAAGTACATCACTTAGTATTGTTACTATAGGTAACATCACTTAGAAAAAGGTACATCACTTAGTATTGTTACTATAGGTAACATTGCTTACAGAAGGTACATCACTTAGTATTGTTACTATAGGTAACATCACTTAGAAAAGGTGCATCACTTAGTATTGTTACTATAGGTAAGATCACTTAGAAAAAGTACATCACTTAGTATTGTTACTATAGGTAACATTGCTTACAGAAGGTACATCACTTAGTATTGTTACTATAAGTAACATCACTTAAAAAAGGTACATCACTTAGTATTGTTACTATAGGTAACATCACTTACAGAAGGTACATCCCACAATTTGACCAATCTTTGCCCATCGGCCGGAGCAACCTCTTGTGCCCATTAACCCAAGCAACATTCCTTGATCTTTTTACATATTTGTTGTCATTTTGTTTATTTCTTTGGTGCCCAGTATTATATTTCTTGCTTTAAAATAAAAGCTAGGACAGATTTTTTCATGACTTTCACAGTCTTAAAAATCATATGAAATCTGAATATGAGTCTAAAATATATTTTCCAAGATATTTAAGCTTAGGTTACTGATTTTGTTTTTTTTTAATTCACAAGTTTTTGGAATTAAAAAATTGGTTGATATATTTACTGTTCTTTGTCATTTACAATAATTTTTTTCTTGCTTGAATTGTAGAAAAATACATGGCAAGCATTTATATTTTTTATAATATTAAATTTTTTTTTTCAAACAAAAGGGGGAAATTCTTTTAAATTTTTTATTTTAATATACCCCTTCAGTTTAAAAAACAGTAATAAAAATAAATAAGTATCCACGCCCATTGAAATTAAACTTGGATGCTTAAAAATCTTAGATAACTATTATTGTAATTTTATGTTATATAAATTTGTTAGTGTATTGAAAAATCTATTTCTACATTTTAAGGTAATAAAACGAATTTGTTTTTATGTAAGATTTTATAATTTTTATATTAGTTGACATAGGCAATAAAGTAACGACTGACACAGGCAATAAAGTAACGACTGACATAGTCAATAAAGTAACGACTGACATAGTCAATAAAGTAACGACTGACATAGACAATAAAGTAACAGCTGCCATAAGCAATAAAAGAACGACTGACATAGGCAATAAAGTAACGACTGACATAGTCAATAAAGTAACAGCTGACATAGGCAATAAAATAACGACTGACAGTCAATAAAGTAACAGCTGACATAGGCAATAAATTAACGACTGACATAGGCAATAAAATAACGACTGACATAGTCAATAAAGTAACAGCTTACATAGGCAATAAAATAACGACTGACATAGGCAATAAAGTAACAGCTGACATAGTCAATAAAGTAACAGCTGCCATAGGCAATAAAATAACGACTGACATAGGCAATAAAATAACGACTGACAGTCAATAAAGTAACAGCTGACATAGGCAATAAATTAACGACTGACATAGGCAATAAAATAACGACTGACATAGTCAATAAAGTAACAGCTTACATAGGCAATAAAATAACGACTGACATAGGCAATAAAGTAACGACTGACGTAGTAAATAAAGTAACAGCTGCCATAGGCAATAAAGTAACAGCTGCCATAGGCAATCCAATAAAGACTGACATAGGCAATAAAGTAACAGCTGACATAGTCAATAAAGTAATAGCTGCCATAGGCAATAAAATAACGACTGACATAGGCAATAAAGTAACAGCTGACATAGTCAATAAAAGAACGACTGACATAGGCAATAAAAGAACGACTGACATAGGCAATAAAGTAACAGCTGCCATACGCAATAAAGTAACGACTGACATAGTCAATAAAGTAACGACTGACATAGGCAATAAAGTAACAGCTGCCATAGGCAATAAAATAACGACTGACATTGTCAATAAAGTAACAGCTGCCATAGGAAATAAAATAACGACTAACATAGTAAATAAAGTAACAGCTGCTATAGGCAATAAAGTAACGACTGACATAGTCAATAAAGTAACGGCTGCCATAGGCAATAAAGTAACAGCTGCCATAATCAATAAAATAACGACTGACATAGGCAATAAAGTCACAGCTGACATAGGCAATAAAATATCGACTGACATAGTCAATAAAGTAACAGCTGCCATAGGCAATAAAGTAACTGCCATAGTCAATAATGTAACAGCGTCCATAGGCAATAAAATAACGACTGACAGGCAATAAAGCAACAGCTGCCATAGGCAATAAAGTAACAGCTGCCATAGGCAATAAAGTAACAGCTGACATAGTCAATAAAGTAACAGCTGACATAGTCAATAAAGTAACAGCTGACATAGTCAATAAAGTAACAGCTGACATAGTCAATAAAGTAACAGCTGACATGGTCAATAAACTAACGACTGACATAGTCAATAAAGTAACAGCTGACATAGTCAATAAAGTAACAGCGTCCATAGGCAATAAAATAACGACTGACAGGCAATAAAGTAACAGCTGCCATATGCAATAAAATAACAGCTGCCATAGGCAATAAAGTAACAGCTGACATAGTCAATAAAGTAACAGCTGACATAGTCAATAAAGTAACAGCTGACATGGTCAATAAAATAACGACTGACATCTATATTTTTATAAAGTAATAGGGTTCGTGTGTTTCTGTCTGTGTGTACAGCTCTCCATCATCAACGAAATATAAAGGAGGTTAGAGGGTAGATCTCTCCTGGTAGAGAAACATTAGAACCCATTTTAGTATGTTTCTGTTATAGGAGACATAAGAATCTTTGCCTAATTTCTTTATATACTATTCTACAAACCACTCCCATATCGAATGACTTATGCTCATTTGCATATCACATTATATTAAATCTCTTTAACTAATTACCTCGACCTTATTACATATTGGAAATATTCTAATCATTTCAACTGTACTATTTACAAAATCTATTTAACATTTAATCTATCTATATCTATCTATATCTATATCTATATCTATCTATCTATCTATATCTATCTATCTTCTATGTATATCTATCTATCTATCTATCTATATCTATATCTATATCTATATCTTCTATATATATCTATAAAAACAGAGATGTGTGTGCCACAGACGATTTCTGATTGGTTAATCCAATAATCACATCTCCTAAAAAACTATTGTTCGTAGGCTCTTAACTTTACCATAAAATATTATGGCTTTATTTATTGTCCATCTTGGAAGGGTTTAATTTTTTCCTAACTTGCGATTTACAAATTAAAAAAATACGAAACTACAATCTAACAATCGAACCTCCGACATCACGGCCGCCATTATGAAACTAAACTAAAAAAAAAAAACGCGCGTTCACTCATGGTCTTTACATTTCGGGTTTGGGTACTTGTGCAGTTTTCCATTGACATTAATAAATGGAAATATTTTAAAAAAAAATATATTGTACGTACTCGTCATGGGATAAAGTTTTTCTACAGAAAAAATCACGTAATTTCATCAAGTAGTTATTTTTTATAGCGAAAAAAGAAAAAAATCAACGCTACAAGCGAGTCATCATTAATTAAACAGAAAGTTCAAGTAGGGGGATTTCCCTTTTTTTTTTATATAGCGAGGCCAAATTTCGCGAATTTGGCCTTTTTTTTAAAGCAGTTTGGCCTTCAAAATTTCTGTTTGGCCTTTTTCTTCACCGATGAAATAAAAAAAGCAAATAAAAACAACGCAATAAAACTTTTAAAAATACGGCACACTTTTGTTGTTCTTGTTTGTTTTTTTTTGGTAATTTTCCTTATTTTTTTATTTATTCAAGATAATACTATTAAATGGACACTATTATGCCAAATTAGCCCCTCCCCCCCAAAAAAATGCACAAAAATTCGAGATTTAAGGTTTTGACGAGATAATTTAGCGAATTGTCCGGACTATTGCGAGAGAACCATACATTAGTTTTTCCTGAAATTTTGCCACAAATTGTATTTCAATACATAGATGTGCATAGTAACAACATTTTTTTTTCCGAAAATTCCCATTGCGTCTCCAGATTTCATCGATGAAGAAAAAGAACAGAACTTTTGAAGGCCAAACTGCTTTTAAAAAAGGCCAAATTCGCGAAATTTGGCCTCGCTATCATAAAAAAGTGGGAAATCCCCCAACTAGAACTTTCTGTTTGGTTAAGAATCAAGGTGGCTGATTTAATAATTACTCGCTTATAAGACTATCACTACACACAAAAAAATATAGATTTATTTTTGGGTAAAGTTCCCCCGGGTTTTCCTTTCACTTGAGTAAATAATGGTCTTTTGTTATATATATGGCGTACTATTATCCTTATATATATGATGTTTATGTTTATATATATATATATATATATATATATATATATATATATATATATATAAGTGATAGTGTCTGTGTGTGTCTGTGCGTCTGTGTGCATTTCCCTACGCTAAAACTCTGTCAATTTTAAGCCTAGAGATTCGAAATTTGATATACAGGGTACTGAGATTTGGGAAAATCGATGTGATAGGTTTTCCACAGAAATTTGGCGATTAAGTGGTCAATATTCAACGATTTGACCTTTGAGAACTTTACCAAACTCCTCCTACAATTTTGGGTCTAAACACGTGATATTTTAGATATAGATTCCTTGGACATGGATCTAACTTATTAACTTTACTGGATCCCTAAACAATAAATGTTAAGAGGTCATAAGAGGGGTCAAAGTTTAAAAAAATTGACCTTTTTTTTTTCTCAGCATTAACCTCAAAACACCTGGGCAACGCCGGGCACCGATTGCTAGTAGTCAATAAAGTAACAGCTGTCATAGGCAATAAAATAACGACTGACATAGGCAGTAAAGTAACAGCTGCCATAAGCCATAAAATAACGACTGACAAAGGCAATAAAGTAACAGGTGCCATAGGCAATAAAATAACGACTGACGTAGTCAATAAAATATCAGCTGATATAGTCAATAAAATAACGACTGACAGTCAATAAAGTAACAGCTGCCATAGGCAATAAAGTAACGACTGACAGTCAATAAAGTAACAGCTGACATAGGCAATAAAATAACGACTGACATAGTCAATAAAGCAACAGCTGATATAGTCAATAAAGTAACAGCTCACATAGTCAATAAAGTAACAGCTGACATAGGAAATAAAATAACTACTGACATAGTCAATAAAGTAACAGCTGCCATAGGCAATAAAGTAACAACTGAAATAGTAATAATGTAACAGCTGACATAGGCAATAAAATAACGACTGACATAGTCAATAAAGTAACAGCTGACATAGTCAATAAAGTAACAGCTGACATGGTCAATAAAATAACGACTGACATAGTCAATAAAGTAACAGCTGCCATAGGCAATAAAATAACGACTGACATAGGCAGTAAAGTAACAGCTGCCATAGGCCATAAAATAACGATTGGCATAGGCAATAAAGTAACAGCTGCCATAGGCAATAAAATAACGACTGACGTAGTCAATAAAATAACAGCTGATATAGTCAATAAAATAACACTGACAGTCAATAAAGTAACAGCTGACATAGGCAATAAAGTAACGACTGACATAGTCAATAAAGTAACAGCTGACATAGGCAATAAAATAACGACTGACGTAGGCAATAAAATAACGACTGACATAGGCAATAAAATCAAAACTGACATAGGCAATAAAGTAACGGCTGCCATAGGCAATAAAATAACGACTGACATAGTCAATAAAGTAACGGCTGCTATAGGCAATAAAGTAACGACTGACATAGTCAATAAAGTAACAGCTGCCATAATCAATAAAATAACGACTGACATAGTCAATAAAGTAACGACTGACATAGGCAATAAAATAACGACTGACATAGTCTATAAAGTAACAGCTGACATAGGCAATAAAATAACGACTGACATAGTCAATAAAGTAACAGCTGCTATAGGCAATAAAGTAACGACTGACATAGTCAATAAAGTAACAGCTGCCATAGCAATAAAGTAACAGCTGCCATAATCAATAAAATAACGACTGACATATGCAATAAAGTAACAGCTGCCATAAGCAATAAAGTAACGACTGACATAGTCAATAAAGTAACAGCTGCTATAGGCAATAAAGTAACGACTGACATAGTCAATAAAGTAACAGCTGCCATAGGCAATAAAGTAACAGCTGCCATAATCAATAAAATAACGACTGACATATGCAATAAAGTAACAGCTGCCATAGGCAATAAAATAACGACTGACATAGTCAATAAAGCAACAGCTGACATAGTCAATAAAATAACAGCTGACATAGTCAATAAAGTAACAGCTGACATTGTTAATAAAGTAACAGCGTCCATAGGCAATACAATAACGACTGACATAGGCAATAAAGTAACAGCTGCCATAGGCAATAAAATACCGACTTACATAGTAATTAAAGTAACAGCTGACATAGGCTATAAAATAACGACTGACATAGTCAATAAAGTAACAGCTGACATAGGAAATAAAAGAACGACTGACAGTCAATAAAGTAACAGCTGACATAGGCAATACATTAACGACTGATATAGGCAATAAAATAACGACTGACATAGTCAATAAAGTAACAGCTGACATAGGCAATAAAATAACGACTGACCTAGGCAATAAAGCAACAGCTGACATAGGCAATAAAGTAACGACTGACATAGTCAATAAAGTAACAGCTGCCATAGGCAATAAAGTAACAGCTGCCATAGTCAATAAAGTAACAGCTGACATGGTCAATAAAATAACGACTGACATAGTCAATAAAATAACAGCTGCCATAGGCAATAAAATAACGACTGACATAGGCAGTAAAGTAACAGCTGCCATAGGCCATAAAATAACGATTGGCATAGGCAATAAAGTAACAGCTGCCATAGGCAATAAAATAACGACTGACGTAGTCAATAAAATAACAGCTGATATAGTCAATAAAATAACACTGACAGCCAATAAAGTAACAGCTGCCATAGGCAATAAAATAACGACTGACGTAGTCAATAAAATAACAGCTGATATAGTCAATAAAATAACACTGACAGTCAATAAAGTAACAGCTGCCATAGGCAATAAAGTAACGACTGACATAGGCAATAAATAACAGCTGACATAGGAATAAAATAACGACTGACGTAGGCAATAAAATCAAAACTGACATAGGCAATAAAGTAACGGCTGCCATAGGCAATAAAATACCGACTGACATTGTCAATAAAGTAACAGCTGCCATAATCAATAAAATAACGACTGACATTGTCAATAAAGTAACAGCTGCCATAGGCAATAAAATAACGACTGACATAGTCAATAAAGTAACGGCTGCCATAGGCAATAAAGTAACGACTGACATAGTCAATAAAGTAACAGCTGCCATAATCAATAAAATAACGACTGACATAGTCAATAAAGTAACGACTGACATAGGCAATAAAATAACGACTGACATAGTCAATAAAGTAACAGCTGACATAGGCAATAAAATAACGACTGACATAGTCAATAAAGTAACAGCTGCTATAGGCAATAAAGTAACGACTGACATAGTCAATAAAGTAACAGCTGCCATAGGCAATAAAGTAACAGCTGCCATAATCAATAAAATAACGACTGCCATATGCAATAAAGTAACAGCTGCCATAGGCAATAAAGTAACGACTGACATAGTCACTAAAGTAACAGCTGACATAGGCAATAAAATAACGACTGACATAGTCAATAAAGCAACAGCTGACATAGTCAATAAAATAAGAGCTGACATAGTCAATAAAGTAACAGCTGACATAGTCAATAAAGTAACAGCGTCCATAGGCAATAAAATAACGACTGACAGGCAATAAAGTAACAGCTGTCATAGGCAATAAAGTAACAGCTGCCATAGGCAATAAAGTAACAGCTGACATAGGCAATAAAGTAACAGCTGACATAGTCAATAAAGTAACAGCTAACATAGTCAATGAAGTAACAGCTGACATGGTCAATAAAATAACGACTGACATAGTCAATAAAGTAACAGCTGCCATAGGCAATAAAATAACGACTTACATAGGCAGTAAAGCAACCGCTGCCATAGGCCATAAAATAACGATTGACATAGGCAATAAAGTAACACCTGCCATAGGCAATAAAATAACGACTGACATAGTCAATAAAGTAACAGCTGCCATAGGCAATTAAATAACGACTCACATAGGCAATAAAGTAACAGCTGCCATAGGCAATAAGATAACCACTGACATAGTCAATAAAATAACAGCTGCCATAGGCAATAAAATAACGACTGGCATAGTCAATAAAGTAACAGCTGACATAGGCAATAAGATAACGACTGACATAGTCAATAAAGTAACAGCTGCCATAGGCCATAAAATAACGATTGGCATAGTCAATAAAGTAACAGCTGACATAGGCAATAAAGTAACAGCTGCTATAATCAATAAAATAACGACTTACATAGTCAATAAAGTAACAGCTGCCATAGGCAATAAAGTAACGACTGACATAGTTAAGAATGTAACAGCTGACATAGGCAATAAAATAACGACTGACATATTCAATAAAGTAACAGCTGACATAGTCAATAAAGTAACAGCTGACATAGTCAATAAAGTAACAGCTGACATAGTCAATAAAGTAACAGCTGACATAGTCAATAAAGTAACAGCTGACATTGTTAATAAAGTAACAGCGTCCATAGGCAATACAATAACGACTGACATAGGCAATAAAGTAACAGCTGCCATAGGCAATAAAATACCGACTGACATAGTAATTAAAGTAACAGCTGACATAGGCTATAAAATAACGACTGACATAGTCAATAAAGTAACAGCTGACATAGGCAATAAAAGAACGACTGACAGTCAATAAAGTAACAGCTGACATAGACATAAATTAACGACTGACATAGGCAATAAAATAACGGCTGACATAGTCAGTAAAGTAACAGCTGACATAGGCAATAAAATAACGACTGACATAGGCAATAAAGTAACAGCTGACATAGGGAATAAAGTAACGACTGACATAGTCAATAAAGTAACAGCTGCCATAGGCAATAAAGTAACAGCTGCCATAGGCAATAAAATAACGACTGACAAAGGCAATAAAGTAACAACCGACATAGTCAATAAAGTAACAGCTTCCATAGGCAATAAAATAACGACTGATATAGGCAATAAAGTAACAGCTGACATAGGCAATAAAGTAACAGCTGCCATAGGCAATAAAATAACGAATGACATAGGCAATAAAGTAACAGCTGTCATAGGCAATAAAATAACGACTGACATTGTCAATAAAGTAACAGCTGCCATAGGCAATAAAATAACGACTAACAACGTCAATAAAGTAACAGCTGCTATAGGCAATAAAGTAACGAGTGACATAGTCAATAAAGTAACGGCTGCCATAGGCAATAAAGTAACAGCGGCCATAATCAATAAAATAACGACTGACATAGGCAATAAAGTAACAGCTGCCATAGGCAATAAAATAACGACTGACATAGTCACTAAAGTAACAGCTGCCATAGGCAATAAAGTAACGACTGATATAGTCAATAATGTAACAGGTGACATAGGCAATAAAATAACGACTGACATAGTCAATAAAGTAACAGCGTCCATAGGCAATAAAATAACGACTGGCAGGCAATAAAGTAACAGCTGCCATAGGCAATAAAGTAACAGCTGACATAGGCAATAAAGTAACAGCTGACATAGGCAATAAAGTAACGACTGACATAGTCAATAAAGTAACAGCTGCCATAGGCAATAAAGTAACAGCTGCCATAGTCAATAAAATAACGACTGACGTAGGCAATAAAGTAACAGCTGACATAGGCAATAAAATAACGACTGACATAGTCAATAAAGTAACAGCTGCCATAGGCAATAAAGTAACGACTGACATAGTCAATAAAGTAACAGCTGACATAGGCAATAAAATAACGACTGACATAGTCAATAAAGTAACAGCTGACATAGTCAATAAAGTAACAGCTGACATAGTCAATAAAGTAACAGCGTCCATAGGCAATAAAATAACGACTGACAGGCAATAAAGTAACAGCTGCTATAGGCAATAAAGTAAAAGGTGCCATAGGCAATAAAGTAACAGCTGCCATAGGCAATAAACTAACAGCTGACATAGGCAATAAAGTAACAGCTGACATAGTCAATAAAGTAACAGCTAACATAGTCAATAAAGTAACAGCTGACATGGTCAATAAAATAACGACTGACATAGTCAATAAAGTAACAGCTGCCATAGGCCATAAAATAACGATTGACATAGGCAATAAAGTAACACCTGCCATAGGCAATAAAATAATGACTGACGTAGTCAATAAAATAACAGCTGATATAGTCAATAAAGTAACAGCTGCCATAGGCAATAAAGTAACGACTGACATAGTCAATAAAGTAACAGCTGACATAGGCAATAAAGTAACGACTGACATAGGCAATAAAGTAACAGCTGCCATAGGCAATAAAATAACGACTGACATAGTCAATAAAGTAACAGCTGCCATAGGCAATAAGATAACGACTGACATAGTAAATAAAGTAACAGCTGCCATAGGCAATAAAGTAATAGCTGCCATAGGCAATAAAGTAACAGCTGACATATGCAATAAAATAACGACTGACATAGACAATAAAGTAACAGCTGCCATAGGCAATAAAATAACGACTGGCATAGTCAATAAAGTAACAGCTGACATAGGCAATAAAATAACAACTGACATAGTCAATAAAGTAACAGCTGCCATAGGCAATAAAGTAATAGCTGACATAGGCAATAAAGTAACAGCTGACATATGCAATAAAGTAACAGCTAAAGTATGCAATAATACTAAAACTATCATTTGTGACATGGATAAATGAATATAACAGCATTAATAAAGTGGGGATTGATTCAAACACACCTTGCACATATTTGTTCAGTATCTGGGAAGATGCCAGATACCTTTAGATTGCAACTGTCCATTACTTACATTTAGTATGCTGCCATCTGTCTCAGAGAGTGGAGGATTTTGTTTGTAGTCATAAACACACTTTTTTTTCCAGCACTGTAAATAATAATCAAAGTGAGTTTATTAAATGCAAAAATTCTCAGTGATAGTCCAACTATTGAACTTCATAATTTTTTCCAGTTTGAAGACAATCATGGTATCATTACTCTTTAAACTAAAATTAACAATAAATATGTTTTTATCATCTTAATCATAATTCAGGTCATAAAGGGTTAATAGATGTTGTGTTGAATTAGTTTTATATCTAATTTTTAATTTTTACTTTTTTTTTTTCAGAAAATAATGTTCACGGGTCATCTAGTTCCTTTCCTGCCATAGTTGCCATCATTGGTGTCAGTGTGATCACTTTGGCCGTCATCTGCTGGACACTGATGTTCTTTTGCACCGATTGTTATAATGCAGAAGTGGACAGTATGAATCACCCTGCCTGCCAGTCGCAGGGAATCGGCATTGCCGTGTCTGGCCAAGCGACCCAACAAGATGAAGGGCAAGAGTTGAACAAGTACTTACATGCTCCACCCACGCAACAACCATTAGACCTTCACCAGTACCATGCGCCAGCTTCAAATTTACCAACACATAATCCGTATTCGAATTTGAATAGTAACAGTCACT
Source organism: Euprymna scolopes (assembly GCF_053919585.1). NCBI lineage: Eukaryota > Metazoa > Mollusca > Cephalopoda > Sepiida > Sepiolidae > Euprymna > Euprymna scolopes. The sequence continues at coordinate 72,391,343 of NC_136496.1, forward strand.
GTAGCAATATCTGCCCCACGGCCTCAGCCCCTAGTATGGGACAGGTCCCTCCTGGCTATCAGAATTACCAGGGTCATAATTCGATGCATGGTTATAATCATCAGTCAATGCTGCCTCCACCACCTCCATATTCAAGTTTCTCTTGAAATTTTCTGCATAAAAACCGCAATTGATTTATTTTTTATTTTTTTACAAATTTTTTTATTAATAATAATTTATTAACCAAATCTCTTTCACTGCTGTTTTAACAACAATAAAAATCGTTTTTAACTGCTTTTAACTAATTTCAATTTCGTTTCAAAAAGAAATCATCTGCATTTGTTTAAATTCATTTTTTTATCTACGTTATTGCTGAATAATCTTTTAAAAACATTGATGGTGATTTTCTTTTTATTATTATTATTACTTTTACGCAGTATTTAATTATAATTGATTTTTAAACAATAATAAACATTGATGGTAATTTTTTAAAAATTATTATCATTGCTTTTAAACAGTATTGTATTATAATTGATTTTAAAAAATAAACATTGATGGCAATTTTTTAAAAATTATTATTGCTTTTAAGCAGTACTAAATTTGAATTGCTTTTTAAACAATAATAAACATTGATGGCAATTTTTTAAAAATTATTATTGCTTTTAAGCAGTACTAAATTTGAATTGATTTTTAAGCAATAATAAACATTGATGGCAATTTTTTAAAAATTATTATTGCTTTTAAGCAGTACTAAATTTGAATTGATTTTTAAGCAATAATAAACATTGATGGCAATTTTTTTAAAATTATTATTGCTTTTAAGCAGTACTAAATTTGAATTGATTTTTAAACAATAATAAACATTGATGGCAATTTTTTTAAAATTATTATTGCTTTTAAGCAGTACTAAATTTTAATTGATTTTTAAACAATAATAAACATTGATGGCAATTTTTTTAAAATTATTATTGCTTTTAAGCAGTACTAAATTTTAATTGATTTTTAAACAATAATAAACATTGATGGCAATTTTTTTAAAATTATTATTGCTTTTAAGCAGTACTAAATTTTAATTGATTTTTAAACAATAATAAACATTGATGGCAATTTTTTTAAAATTATTATTGCTTTTAAGCAGTACTAAATTTTAATTGATTTTTAAACAATAATAAACATTGATGGCAATTTTTTTAAAATTATTATTGCTTTTAAGCAGTACTAAATTTTAATTGATTTTTAAACAATAATAAACATTGATGGCAATTTTTTTAAAATTATTATTGCTTTTAAGCAGTACTAAATTTGAATTGATTTTTAAACAATAATAAACATTGATGGCAATTTTTTTAAAATTATTATTGCTTTTAAGCAGTACTAAATTTTAATTGATTTTTAAACAATAATAAACATTGATGGCAATTTTTTTAAAATTATTATTGCTTTTAAGCAGTACTAAATTTTAATTGATTTTTAAACAATAATAAACATTGATGGCAATTTTTTTAAAATTATTATTGCTTTTAAGCAGTACTAAATTTTAATTGATTTTTAAACAATAATAAACATTGATGGCAATTTTTTTAAAATTATTATTGCTTTTAAGCAGTACTAAATTTGAATTGATTTTTAAGCAATAATAAACATTGATGGCAATTTTTTTAAAATTATTATTGCTTTTAAGCAGTACTAAATTTGAATTGATTTTTAAACAATAATAAACATTGATGGCAATTTTTTTAAAATTATTATTGCTTTTAAGCAGTACTAAATTTTAATTGATTTTTAAGCAATCAAAAGTTTTTCAAAAAATGTAATTTATGGAATCACTCCTGTTTCAAATTGAGTTTTTTTGTGTTTTTATGAGTTTTTTAAGAATAATCTCAGACAAAATATCGAAGTTTATTTGGTAAGATTCTATATTTATGTTGCCAAACTGTGGATAGAATCTCATATGAATATCAACAACTGAGTCTGGGATGGCATGCACACAAAGTTATCTTAACTTATATATATATATATATATATATATATATATATATTTTTGTTTGTCTTGCTAACTTGGACTTATGGTTAGTGTTTGGGTTAATGAACAGTATTTTATTTATTTATCTTTTTTTTTTCTCCTGAGAAACGTTTGTTTTAATTTTTCTTAGCAAAAATATATATAATAATAATCCAAACATTAGACTTGACTAACAAATAAAACTACAAAAAAAAAAAAAAAGAACACTTGATTGAAGATAAGAGTGATTCTATGAAATAATCGAAGAAAGAAAATTTTTTGCTATTCCACATTTGAAGTTGAAAAAAGTTATTTTGTAAGTCAATATTGTCTGCTGTTTCTCCAAAATTATTCACTTCTGTCCAAAAATACTATCTTTAATTTAATTTTTGATTATGTTTTGTCAATATATTATCATTATTTACTCAATTGAAGTTTTCACATAAGTCATTATTAATTATTGTTGTTGTTATTATTATTATTATTATCAATTGTTATTATTATTATTATTATTATTATTATTATTATCAGTTATTATTATTAATCTAATAATAAAAATGTGTTAATAATATAATATACATATCATTCTTTATTGATTATTAATCTGAATAAACAAAAGAAAATTCTTATTTCTTTTTCTGTTCAACAGATGAACAGGAATGCTGCCATTTTCAATCTCAAATCTCAAACGAAAAATATTATCTGCTGTGTTTTTCAAATTATTTTTTTCAATCTCAAAATAGTATTTTTTTAATGGGGTGGGGGTCTGTTAAAAGGAAATTACAAAATTATAAAACTTTTTTCTTTTTTATTGTCATCAAAATAAAAAAAATGCTGACGTTGTTTGAAATACTTTTAACTTCTGTCATTATTGTAGTATTTACATTTTTAAAAAATTCATGCAGTAAAAAAAAAAATCATTTTGAAAGAAGAAAACTTAGAAAGAAAATGTCTTAAAACTATTGATGCTGATACTACACCAATTCTATTGATATCAGTTCTTATCCAGAATTCAACCTAAAAAAACACAGAAAAATCTTTATGGTATATGTATGTACCTGTCATAGAATGAAAATGTCATATTCCAAAACTCACATAAATTAATCAAGAAGTTATTTTTAAACTAAGAAAATCAGATTTTATTGCATAAGCAAAACGTTAATTTTTGATCTGCCATGTTTAATAAATGGAGATAATTCAATTCGAACTACCGAGATTTTAAATTCAACCTTGTAATGTATATAGTATACTATGAGTTATGAAAAAATGATTTTCTATATAAAAAAATTATTTGATTAATTTGTCTGATTTTTGGAATATTTATATTCTGTGACAAGTACATATAATATAAAGATCTTTCTGTATTTTTGTTTTTTTAAATTAGGTTGAACTCTGGACTTGCATCAATATAACTTATTTTTCTTTTATACTAAATGTTTCCCATTCTCAGAGAATGCATGATTTCATAAACTCCTTCATACGATTGTATTTCTGTAATCAACTTCAGATTGCAAATTTTCAGTCAATTTTCATGTATTCTTATCAGTCTGATACATTTTAAAGCAGTGGGTGGGGTGGAGGGTGGTGTCAAACACTCAACTATGTAATCAGAATTAATATAAGCTGGAGTCGATTCAAGATCCGACCTCTGTCCCATTGCTACAATGTCACATCCCTATGCCTAAAATTTATAAGCACTTTAATGGAATCTGTTCTGATAAACCTGTGCCCCCCTCGATATACATACTTCTGACTAACCCGACAAGCAGCAAAATCCCACCCCTTCACTGTAGCGGACCCTGGATGTTAGAAAGCCTTTTACTCTAATAGTTTCTTTGCTCAGGTTGCTAAACTGAAATTTCCTGTTTCTTGTTTCCCTGACTGTACTAACCCACAAAAGTTTAAATGTAATGTGAACAATCATCTTGCTGCTCAACTTCCCACGGTCTCCTGTTAGACACAATCCTTAATAGTAACCCCTTATGTTCCAAGTGGCAATATGCACAGATGAAGACAACATTACCTTAACAACAAATAATTATAGTTTAATAACAATTTAATTCCATTAATAATTTGATAAGCAAATGGTACTGTAATGATTCAATTTAAATCGATATTTTCCCTTCCACTATATCATTGTCACAAATATACTTTAAATGCTTATATATATATATATATATATATATATATATATATATATATATATATATATATATATATATATATATATATATAACAAAGAAATGACCAACAAGATCACTTGGTTCCATAATACATAATTTACCAGCGGATACTAAAAGAATTGCTGCCAGAAACTTAAGAAAAGGAAAAACTCTGTTGTATTTAACCAAACACGCTTGAAGATGTATATATTTATTTATGTGTTACACAAGATTAAAAAAAAAAAACATTGGTACTGTTGGTTTCAAATTCAACACAAAAGGGACTAGTCTCTGGTCAGTTATGCTGGACTCTTTTCATTCTTTGTTTATGCCTGTCTCCTCTCTCTCTATATATATATATATATATATATATATATATATATATATATATATATATATATATATATTAAATTATGCATTTTCAAGCATGTTTGTGTGTATGTTTCTCATCTCCACATTAATTAAACATTATTTCTTTTTTACTATTAATCAATTAGCATCAAGTACTAAAACAAACTTTGATTGTTGTCCAGAATTCAACCTAATTACAAACACAAAAATACAGAAAAATCTTTATGATTTATGTTCCCGTCATAAATTGATAAAGTATTTTTTTTTTTTTCATATGATCTATTTTTTTATGATCTATTTTTTTTATGATCTATTTTTTTTGTGATCTATTTTTTTTATGATCTATTTTTTTTTATGATCTATTTTTTTTTTATGATCTTTAGCTATTTTAATAGTAAAATCGTAGCCATGGCTGATTTTGATCTTAGTAGTTCGAATTGAGTTATTGCATTTTATTTATTAAAGATGCTTTACATCCTTGCTTATTCATGAAATTGTATTTTTGTAGTAAAAAAACAATCTATTTGATCAATTTACATGATTTTTGGAATATGAGATTTTTGTTTCCTGCCGAGTACATACATAATAAAGATTCTTTTTGTATTTTTGTTTTTAAATCAGGTTGAATTCTGGAAAAGAACCCAAACTTTTTAAAAAATTTCTATGTCATAAAATATTTTGATTATGAAATTAAAGTCACCAAAATGAATTACTCTTTATTTGTAAACAGATAAGTCATTTTTCTTTTATACCCAGGAAATGCAGCTTAGGTATATATATATATATATATATATATATATATATATATATATATATATAACTACTTAATTTACTCACATAAAATTAATATACAAAAGTATAGATTTATGCGTAAACTTTAAGTATTTACTTCAAAAGTGCTCAATACGTAGGTAGAGCTAGTTTGTAGCTTAATCGCCATATACATTTTATAAATTACTGATATTCCGCGCTTTATCCACTCTAGGACTCTTCAGAAGCCTAAAGAGTACTAGAGTGGATGAAACGCGGAATATTCAGTGTAGCATAATCACCATATACATTTTATAACTTACTATATATATATATATATATATATATATACTTTAAATAACTTAAAAGAGCCATTGGGAAATGATGAGTGAGATGGTTCCGATTCTCCATGATTGGGTCTGTAGAAACCATAGTAAAATATGTCTGAGCAAAGCATGTCTTACAAGTCACAATCATAGTCATCTCCAAAAAGAGCCTGTAAACTTTAAGAAATAGCAACCTACAACCCATATGATAAAAAGTGCCAGATTTGAAATGACAGATATGAGTAATTCACAAAGAACCCAAATCAACAATGTTTATAGGATAGCATGTCTGCAATTACTGTGCCAATCAGTGTCAGAGTCTAACAGGACTAAAAGGCCATATTTGATTTGCTCACATGTGAACTGAGTGATGGTAATACTCAATATCGAGTTTTCTGCCATATAGTAAGATATGAAAATATATGAGGCAAAAAAAGCTACAAAGAGACAGGCTAAAATGCATGGAATTCATGTTACCAGGTGTTTTTATATTCATATATATATATATATATATATATATATATATATATATACACACACATAGTGTTTAGTTTAGCTAGCTAACCAAACAGATTCATTGTTATTCCCACCCAGGAGTTAATGTTTCCATTAGCCAATGGCAGGGCTTTTCTCTGATAAATGTTCCTCTTTTGTTCTTTTTTGTATAGGGGTGACATATCTATTTTTTGTGAATGTATCAAACTAATAGGTGACCTTCTTTTAACATGTGTGCTTGGATTACTTTTTCTATTTCTATTTTAGATGTTGGATTCGTTTATTTTTTTATAGAATTTTATCCTAAACTAAAATTTATTCTGTGTATACAATTGTTTGTTATGTCACTTCTACAGTTTAATAGGTTTTGTAGACCTTTAAAGTTTAGAATTTCAAATTTCTCATTCAGATGTAATCTACACGAGTCATCAAAATTTCTATATGTACTGGCCTGTCCTATTTTCCACTTGATTATTGTCAACCGTCTTCTTTCTTTGAGCTCCCAGTAATGGGCTGCTAGTAATGTTTTTATTTAGCGTTGAAGTCTTCTCATTATTAATTTATATTAATCTTAATTATTTCTTTGGTGCTTGTTAAGATAGTTGACAGATCGATTCTTTAAATATGTCGATTTAAGCAAAACCAATATTACATACTCGATTGTCATGTCAAAAATAGTAATATATCCAGAAATTATGAAAATCCATCAAGTAGAACAACTGCTATTATGTTTTTAGTAAAATAAAGTCTGTCATTATAGGCTAAAATGTTTGTTGCCATTAAAATGGAATCTAAAATATGCCTTCTGAATTATATCCTGTGTTTGAAATCTTCACCGTATACTTTAAAACATGTAAGAAAAAATAAATTTTCCCCAATTTTTTGTAAAAATTACTTTTAACTATAAATAATTTTTTACTCAATGAATTTTTGTATTACTATTTTCTACTATAAAGTACATAAGGTTGTTTTTGCTTAAAATGACATAATTAAATATTCGATCTGTTGGCGAGCACCTTCTCCTTTTGCAGTTTTATTGAAATTATTGATTATCAACCATTTTTTATATAATTATTTATATTTTGACTTGTTATTATCCATATTTCAGAATGTCATCACTCCAAAAATAAGTTCCTTTTTATATTGGAAATCAAAAAGAATTTCTTTTCTATCATAGCAAATACGTTTTATTTGCTTATGGAAGAATTCTCTTTGCGTTTTTGACTTGCAGTGTCTGGAAAGAAAATATTTTAAGTTTGCGTCTGACAAATTTGTGCCTCTATCATTAATGTGAGAGAGTGCAGGTAATTTCTTCTCAGATTGAGAACTTTTGGTGTCTAAATGTTATAATTGTGAAACATGTTACACAAATTGTGATTAAAAACCTGTTTCAATTCCATATGGTGTCGTTTAAAAGTAAACATTTCAAATTGTTATTTTCTTCCCTCATAATAATCAAACTTTTGTAATATCTACAACTTCCCTGTGATAATGACTCATCACTTTATTATTATTATTATTATTATTATTATTATTATTATTATTATTATTCATTAAAGTCAAATGGTTTAACCATTTTATATTAAAGGTTTTAATTCGTTCTGTTTTTCTCTGTAAAAATGATATTAAGAAAAAAAAAAAAAATGGAAAAAAGTGCAAAGAAAACGAATCAAGGATTTTGTTAACTCGTATTCATGTAATCCCAAAAGTATACCTGACAAATTATTTATGAATTTTTCTCCGAATATTTTTTTTAATATACTCAATTTAATAAAAAATGTTCAATGAAATTTTTTCTTTGTCTTTCTGATTTTGTTTTTAAAAATTAATATATATATATAAGATTTATTGTTATTATTTTTAGCAGTGTAGGCAGTTTTGAACAGTTCCTTATTTTGTATTTAATTTTCGCTTCCTAAGAGGGAATGAGGATACCTCCCTTTTTATTTTTGTTGTCAGCATCGCCCTCTTTTCTTTGATGAGACGTATTATTATTATTATTATTATTATTATTATTATTTATTAAATATTTAAATCTTTTATTTAAATATATTTTAATATTTATATATTTAATAAATAATAATAAAAATACGTCCCATCAAAAAAAGAGGTTAGATGTAAAAACAAAAATAATGGGGAGGAAATATCTCTACTTTTTACTACTTAGAAAGCGAAAATTAAAATGCAAAAATAAGTAATGCTGCAAAACTGCTTATATATCGATAAAAAAATAACAGTAAATCTTATATTTAAAAGTGATAAAAATAGTGCATGAAATCTGACAAGGTGTCGTAGCTCATTGGTAAAATGCTACCGTTGTTGATAGTTGATTTATGCTGATGAAAGATTATACACAGAAACACATGTTCATGGAGATATGTTATTATATGC